>NC_092177.1:4614161-4746661 GCF_045791955.1 Oncorhynchus clarkii lewisi | reverse complement strand
GTGTGCGTGCGTGCGTGTGTGTGTGTGTGTGTAAACAACGTCAGCGTGGAAGCAGAAGGACGACAGCAGTCACCCACTACCAGGATGCTGCTCAGAAGGACGACAGCAGTCACCCACTACCAGGATGCTGCTCAGAAGGACGACAGCAGTCACCCACTACCAGGATGCTGCTCAGAAGGACGACAGCAGTCACCCACTACCAGGATGCTGCTCAGAAGGACGACAGCAGTCACCCACTACCAGGATGCTGCTCAGAAGGACGACAGCAGTCACCCACTACCAGGATGCTGCTCAGAAGGACGACAGCAGTCACCCACTACCAGGATGCTGCTCAGAAGGACGACAGCAGTCACCCACTACCAGGATGCTGCTCAGGAGGACGACAGCTGTCAACCCTACATATTGTCCTTGTTGAGAATATTACCTGTGTCTGTGTGCATTCTGAACATACAAGCAATGCTATGCTCACCGATGCACGCTTTTCCAACACGCAAACATCTACAGAGCCTTTCAGAGAGGATTCAGACCCCTTGACTTATTCCGCATCTACAGAGCATTCAGAGAGGATTCAGACCCCTTGGCTTATTCCACATCTACAGAGCCTTTCAGAAAGGATTCAGACCCCTTGACTTATTCCACATCTACAGAGCATTCAGAGAGGATTCAGACCCCTTGGCTTATTCCACATCTACAGAGCCTTTCAGAAAGGATTCAGACCCCTTGACTTATTCCACATCTACAGAGCATTCAAAGAGGATTCAGACCCCTTGACTTATTCCACATGTACAGAGCATTCAGAGAGGATTCAGACCCCTTGACTTATTCCACATGTACAGAGCCTTTCAGAAAGGATTCAGACCCCTTGACTTATTCCACATGTACAGAGCATTAAGAAAGGATTCAGACCCCTTGACTTATTCCACATGTACAGAGCATTAAGAAAGGATTTAGACCCCTTGACTTATTCCACATGTACAGAGCCTTTCAGAAAGGATTCAGACCCCTTGACCTATTCCACATGTACAGAGCCTTTCAGAGAGGATTCAGACCCCTTGACCTATTCCACATGTACAGAGCCTTTCAGAGAGGATTCAGACCCCTTGACTTATTCCACATCTACAGAGCCTTTCAGAAGGGATTCAGACCCCTTGACCTATTCCACATGTACAGAGCCTTTCAGAGAGGATTCAGACCCCTTGACTTATTCCACATCTACAGAGCCTTTCAGAAGGGATTCAGATCCCTTGACTTATTCCACATGTACAGAGCCTTTCAGAGAGGATTCAGAGCCCTTGACTTATTCCACATGTACAGGGAAAGGAAAAGGAATCAAATAAAATGAATGAAAGGCAGAATAAACACCGTGGTAACGTAATGTAACACAATGTATAGAAGACGGTCTATTCCCTTTAAGACTGTCTATTCCCTTTAAGACTGTCTATTCCCTTTATAGTGACCTACTTTTGACCAGGGCCCGAAGGTTGCCAACACGGCCTATAAGATATATAATAGGGTTTGATATGAACTGTAGCTGAGAAAACACATCAAAACGGACTATTTTACTGCTTCTAGTGCAACTTGAAATGCAGAAGCAGAAGATAAATAATGGTAGAAATTTGAAAGGCTTTTTCTACTTTTCGTCTCTTTTGAATTTGTACTTTTTTTTAAGTTGATGCTTCTGTGATTCCAACAGCCTTTGTTTTGCATAACGAGAGCTCAACGTTCTCTCTCTCTCTCTCTCTCTCTCTCTCTCTCTCTCTCTCTCTCTCTCTCTCTCTCTCTCTCTCTCTCTCTCTCTCTCTCTCTCTCTCTCTCTCTCTCTCTCTCTCTCTCTCCTCTCTCTCTCTCTCTCTCTCTCTCTCTCTCTCTCTCTCTCTCTCTCTCTCTCTCTCTCTCTCTCTCCTCTCTCTCTCTCTCTCTCTCTCTCTCTCTCTCTCTCTCTCTCTCTCTCTCTCTCTCTCTCTCTCTCTCTCTCTCTCTCTCTCTCTCTCTCTCTCTCTCTCTCTCTCTCTCTCTCTCTCTCTCTCTCTCTCTCTCTCTCTCTCTCTCTCTCTCTCTCTCTCTCTCTCTCTCTCTTTCTCTCTCTCTCTCTCTCTCTCTCTCTCTCTCTCTCTCTCTCTCTCTGTCTCTCTCTCTCTCTCTCTGTCTCTCTCTCTGTCTCTCTCTCTGTCTCTCTCTCTCTGTCTCTCTCTCTCTCTCTCTCTCTCTCTCTCTCTCTCTCTCTCTCTCTCTCTCTCTCTCTCTCTCTCTCTCTCTCTCTCTCTCTCTCTCTCTCTCTCTCTCTCTCTCTCTCTCTCTCTCTCTCTCTCTCTCTTCTCTCTTCTCTCACTATCTTCTGTAATGCTTTCTTTTCAAACGGCTATAATGTATGCTGAGTATTTCTTGTTTTAGAATGATCCGTTCATATTTTCTATGGTCGTTCTCCAGTTGTTCACACATACCAGTGTTAGTATAGCCTGCTTTGACCTTCAAATTATTCTATACATTACTGCGAAAATCCTCTAGAACAGCAGTTTGACCTGGTCATGTCCTGCTGTTTAGCCGAGCTTTGTTGTCAGAGCTTTGTACACGAAGGATACAGAACTTATAATGACTTGATACACAAAGCAAAACACAGGCAATTTTCACACAGTAAACTCCACAGACCTCTCAAAACACACTGTCTGCATCCCAAAAGACACCCTATTCCCTATGTAGTGCACTACTTTAGACTAGAGCCCTATGACACCCTATTCCCTATATAGTGCACTACTTTAGACTAGAGCCCTATGACACCCTATTCCCTATATAGTGCACTACTTTAGACTAGAGCCCTATGACACCCTATTCCCTATATAGTGCACTACTTTAGACTAGAGCCCTATGACACCCTATTCCCTATATAGTGCACTACTTTAGACTAGAGCCCTATGACACCCTATTCCCTATATAGTGCACTATATGGCCCATAAGACTCTGTTCAAAAAGTAGTGAAGCAGACAGAGCACACAAACAAAATAGCAATCCATTTAAAATAGCCTCTGAATTAGCAATCCATTTAAAATAGCCTCTGAATTAGCAATCCATTTAAAATAGCCTCTGAATTAGCAATCCATTTAAAATAGCAATCTGAGCCATTTAAATGAGAGTGCCATTTGATGCGGCACCGAGTGATTATACTCTGGCATATTGTCTGTCCCAGTGAACTAATGAAACATTCCTGTTTGGGAATCTGGGAAGAGTAAAGGCTGCAAATGGGATAATTCTCAGATGAGGGTTTTAGTTTTTTTTTCTGTGAAAGCAATGAACATTGGACTGAACATTGACAATAGGACATAATCTACAGTGTCTTGCAAAAGTATACAGACTCCATTGGATTTCGTTCACATATATTAATTGCTTAAGTATTCAGCCCTTTTGTTAAAGGAAAGCCCACATGAGTTCAGGAGTAAAATGTGGCTTAACAAATCACATAATAAGTTACATGGATTCACTCTGTCTGAAATGATAGGGGTTGACATGATTTTTGAATGACTACCCGTTCCTCTGTCCCCCATACATACTACATCTGTAAGGTCCCTCAGTCAAGTAGTGAATGATTAACCCCTTCCTCTGTCCCCCATACATACAACATCTGGAGGTCCCTCATTCTAGTAGTGAATGATTAACTCCTTCCTCTGTCCCCAATACATACAACATCTGTACGGTCCCTCAGTCTAGTAGTGAATGATTAACTCCTTCCTCTGTCCCCAATACATACAACATCTGTACGGTCCCTCAGTCTAGTAGTGAATGATTAACTCCTTCCTCTGTCCCCAATACATACAACATCTGCAAGGTCCCTCAGTCAAGCACAGATTCAACTAGAAAGACCAGGGAGCTTTTCAAAAGCCTCATGAAGAAGGGCAGTGATTGGTAGATAGGTAACAGTAACAAATCAAAACTGTAATATCTCTTTTAAGCATGGTCAAGATAATACTTATGATGTGGATTATGTATTAATACGTCCTCACAAAACTTGACTAAAGGTGTTGTTTACCCTCGAACGACCAACACACAGCAATCTCAAAAAATTGTCGAGGCGAGATTTGTTTGTTTGAAAGTGTTTGTTTTTCACAGTTTGTCATCGTGCCTGTGTGGTGTTCTGAGCCTGGCTGTGCAAATGACATACCATTGTGAAAATTAGTTGTCTTTCACCGTTCTGCCTACCAGTGATTCACCCCGATGCTGCCTGTGGCTTGCGTCTGTCAAGAATAATCGGTGACCAAAGATTATCAGAGTGATTTCCAGACTGAATTGATGGGGAATCCATTTCGATGACAGCTGAGAAGTGATGCGATTGAAGTCGGATGTTTATATAGACCTTAACAAAATACATTTAAACTAATTTTTTTCACAATTCCTGACATTTAATCACAGTGAAAAATCGCTGTTTTAGGTCAGTTAGGATCACCACTTTTTTTTTAGAGAATGTGAAATGTCACAATAATAGTAGAGAGAATAATTTATTTTAGCTTTTATTTCTTTCATCACATTCCCAGTGGGTCAGAAGTTTACAAACGCTCAATTAGTATTTGGTAGCATTTCCTTTAAATTGTTAAACTTGGGTCAAACGTTTCGGGTAGCATTCCACAAGCTTCCCACAATAAGATGGGGGAATTTTGGCCCATTCCTCCTGACAGAGCTGGTGTAACTTAGTCAGGTTTGTAGGCCACCTTGCTCGCTCACACTTTTTTTAGATCTGCCCACAAATTTTCTTAGGATTGAGGTCAGGGCTTTGGCTGGAATTTTTTTTTCTTCGACTTGGCTATGACCAAACATATGTTGTGCTTTAGCTGTAAATCATTTTTGAAATCGGACACGATGGGCAGATTAACAAGATGTTTATCTTTAATTTGCTGAATTGGGCTTGTTAATGTGTGAAAGTTACATATTTCAAAAAAATATTTGTTACTTTCGCTCGCTGCCTTTTCAGCGGAAGGTTGTCACTAATTGATCATCAGAAAACACTTTTGCAATTATGTTAGCACAGCTGAAAACTGTTGTTCTGATTAAAGAAGCAATAAAACTGGCCTTCTTTAGACTAGTTGAGTATCTGGAGCATCAGCATTTGTGGGTTCGTTTACAGGCTCAAAATGGTCAGAAACAAGGTACTTTTGTAACGCCCGTTAAAAGAAGAGGACCAAGGTCTACATATTCTTTTTATTTGGAAAATTACGCCGAACAAAACAATAAACACTACAAAACCAACCGTGAAACTACAGTCTATGTGCCCTAAACAATAGTCAACTTCCCACCAAGACAGGTGGCAAAAAGGGCTACCTAAGTATGGTTCTCAATCAGAGACAATGATAGACAGCTGTCCCTGATTAAGAACCCGACCCGGCCAAAACATAAAAATACAAATAATAGAGTGTAGAATACCCACCCCAACTCACACCCTGACCAAACCAAAATAGAGACATAAACAGGATCTCTAAGGTCAGGGCGTGACTACTTTCTTCTGAAACTCGTCAGTCTATTCTTGTTCTGAGAAAGGAAGGCTATTCCATGCAAGAAATTGGCAAGAAACTGATGAGAAGATCTCGTACAACGCTGTGTACTACTCCCTTATTATATCTCAGACTGTCTGAATTTTTTAGATCTTGTCCCCATGTGCTGGGGACAATAAAAGGCCACCCTAAAATGTGCAGTTTTGTCACACAAATCAATGCCACAGATGTCTCCAGTTTTGAGAGAGCGTGTCCCAGTTCTTCCATGGCCTGCATACTCACCAGACGTGTCACCCGTTGAGCATGTTCGTGATGCTCTGGATCGACGTGTAAAACAACGTGTTCCAGTTCCCACCAATATCCAGCAACTTCGCAAAGCCATTTAAGAGGAGTGGGACAACATTCCACAGGCCACAATCAACAGCCTGATCAACTCTATGTGAAGGAGATGTTTTGCGCTGCATGAGGCAAATGGTTGTCACACAAGATACTGACTGGTTTTCTGATCCATGCCCCTACGTTTGGGGGGGGGGGTGTATATGTGGCCAACAGATGCATTTCTGTTTTCCCAGTGATGTGAAATCCCTAGATTAAGGCCTAATTTACTTTAAATTGACTGATTTCCTTATTTGCACTGTAACTCAGTAAAAGCTTTGAAATGGTTAAATGTGTTTATATTTTTTGTTCAGTGTACACTGGAGTTGATTACCAAGAAGACACTGATTGTTCCTGAGTGGCAAGTTACTTAATTCTGCTTGAAAATCTATGGCAAGAAAATGAAAATGGCCGTCGAGCTCCTTGACGGAGCTTGAAGAATTTCTAAAAGTATAATGTTTTAGTGTTGGTCAGGACGTGAGCTGGGTGGGCATTCTATGTTGGATGTCTTGTTTGTCTATTTCTATGTCTGACCTGATATGGTTCTCAATCAGAGGCAGGTGTTAGTCATTGTCTCTGATTGGGAACCATATTTAGGTAGCCTGGGTTTCACTGTGTGTTGGTGGGTGATTGTCCTTGTTCCTGTCTTTGTGGTCACCAGATAGACTGTAAAGGTTTTCACGGTTATGTTTGTTGTTTTTGTATTGTTCGTGTTTATTCTTTATTAAACATGTTTCAAGAATACCACGCTGCATTTTGGTCCGACTCTACTTCACCCGAAGAAAACCGTTACACAGGGACAAATTACACATTACTGATCTAGGGGAGTTTAGGAACTAAATAGGAGAAATACACATCATTGATCTAGGGGAGTTCAGGAACTAACAGGGATAAATTACACATAATTGATATAGGGGGCATTACAAACTAACAGGGATAAATTACACATAATTGATATAGGGGGCATTACAAACTAACAGGACAAATTACACATCGTTGATCTAGGGAAACTTAGGAACTAACAAGGAGAAATTACACTACATTGATCTAGGGAACCTTAGGAACTAACAAGGAGAAATTACGCATCATTGATCTAGGGAACCTGTCTGGACCATCAGTACAAAACTGGAGACTGCTGGTCTTCAGTTCTATCTGATAATTAATTGCACAAACCTGGTGTTACAGGTCTAAATTAGTCCCTGATTAGAGCGGAACAATGAAAACATACAGTGGAACTGTCTTTAAGGTCCAGAGTTGAGTTGTAAGGGGTCTAGACTACCAGTACTGCTCCTCCTCTATACTGTCTAGACTACCAGTACTATACTGCTCCTCTATACTGTCTAGACTACCAGTACTGCTCCTCCTCTATACTGTCTAGACTACCAGTACTATACTGCTCCTCTATACTGTCTAGACTACCAGTACTATACTGCTCCTCCTCTATACCGTCTAGACTACCAGTACTATACTGCTCCTCAATACTGTCTAGACTATCATTACTGCTCCTCCTCTATACTGTTTAGACTACCAGTACTATACTGCTCCTCCTCTATACTGTCTAGACTACCAGTACTATACTGCTCCTCCTCTATACTGTCTAGACTACCAGTACTATACTGCTCCTCTATACTGTCTAGACTACCAGTACTGTACTCCTCCTATATACTGTCTAGACTATCAGTACTGCTCCTCCTCTATACTGTCTAGACTACCAGTACTATACTGCTCCTCTATACTGTCTAGACTACCAGTACTGCTCCTCCTCTATACTGTCTAGACTACCAGTACTATACTGCTCCTCTATACTGTCTAGACTACCAGTACTGTACTGCTCCTCCTCTATACTGTCTAGACTACCAGTACTGCTCCTCCTCTATATTGTCTAGACTACCAGTACTATACTACTCCTCAATACTGTCTAGACTACCAGTACTGCTCCTCCTCTATATTGTCTAGACTACCAGTACTATACTGCTCCTCTATACTGTCTAGACTATCAGTACTATACTGCTCCACCTCTATACTGTCTAGATTACCAGTACTGTACTCCTCCTATATACTGTCTAGACTATCAGTACTGCTCCTCCTCTATACTGTCTAGACTATCAGTACTATACTGCTCCTCCTCTATACTGTCTAGACTACCAGAACTATACTGCTCCTCCTCTATACTGTCTAGACTACCAGTACTGCTCCTTCTCTATACTGTCTAGACGACCAGTACCATACTGCTCCTCTATACTGTCTAGACTACCAGTACTGCTCCTCCTATATACTGTCTAGACTACCAGTACTATACTGCTCCTCCTCTATACTGTCTAGACTACCAGTACTATACTGCTCCTCGTCTATACTGTCTAGACTACCAGTACTGTACTGCTCCTCGTCTATACTGTCTAGACTACCAGTACTATACTGCTCCTCCTCTATAATGTCTAGACTATCAGTACTATACTGCTCCTCCTCTATACTGTCTAGACTATCAGTACTATACTGTTCCTCCTCTATACTGTCTAGACTATCAGTACTGTACTCCTCCTCCATACTGTCTAGACTACCAGTACTGTACTCCTCCTCTATACTGTCTAGACTATCAGTACTGTACTCCTCCTCTATACTGTCTAGACTACCAGTACTATACTGCTCCTCCTCTATACTGTCTAGACTATCAGTACTGTACTCCTCCTCTATACTGTCTAGACTATCAGTACTGTACTCCTCCTCTATACTGTCTAGACTACCAGTACTGTACTCCTCCTCTATACTGTCTAGACTATCAGTACTGTACTCCTCCTCTATACTGTCTAGACTACCAGTACTGTACTCCTCCTCTATACTGTCTAGACTATCAATACTGCTCCTCCTCTATACTGTCTAGACTATCAGTACTGTACTCCTCCTCTATACTGTCTAGACTACCAGTACTGTACTGCTCCTCTATACTGTCTAGACTATCAGTACTGCTCCTCCTCTATACTGTCTAGACTATCAGTACTATACTGCTCCTCCTCTATACTGTCTAGACTACCAGTACTGTACTCCTCCTCTATACTGTCTAGACTACCAGTACTGCTCCTCCTCTATACTGTCTAGACTACCAGTACTGTACTCCTCCTCTATACTGTCTAGACTATCAGTACTGTACTCCTCCTCTATACTGTCTAGACTACCAGTACTATACTGCTCCTCTATACTGTCTAGACTATCAGTACTGCTCCTCCTCTATACTGTCTAGACTACCAGTACTGCTCCTCCTCTATACTGTCTAGACTACCAGTACTATACTGCTCCTCTATACTGTCTAGACTATCAGTACTGTACTCCTCCTCTATACTGTCTAGACTATCAGTACTGTACTCCTCCTCTATACTGTCTAGACTACCAGTACTATACTGCTCCTCTATACTGTCTAGACTACCAGTACTGCTCCTCCTCTATACTGTCTAGACTACCAGTACTATACTGCTCCTCTATACTGTCTAGACTACCAGTACTATACTGCTCCTCCTCTATACTGTCTAGACTACCAGTACTATACTGCTCCTCCTCTATACTGTCTAGACTACCAGTACTATACTGCTCCTCCTCTATACTGTCTAGACTACCAGTACTATACTGCTCCTCTATACTGTCTAGACTATCAGTACTGTACTCCTCCTCTATACTGTCTAGACTATCAGTACTGTACTCCTCCTCTATACTGTCTAGACTATCAGTACTGCTCCTCCTCTATACTGTCTAGACTACCAGTACTATACTGCTCCTCTATACTGTCTAGACTATCAGTACTGCTCCTCCTCTATACTGTCTAGACTACCAGTACTATACTGCTCCTCTATACTGTCTAGACTACCAGTACTGCTCCTCCTCTATACTGTCTAGACTACCAGTACTATACTGCTCCTCTATACTGTCTAGACTACCAGTACTATACTGCTCCTCCTCTATACTGTCTAGACTACCAGTACTATACTGCTCCTCCTCTATACTGTCTAGACTACCAGTACTATACTGCTCCTCTATACTGTCTAGACTATCAGTACTGTACTCCTCCTCTATACTGTCTAGACTATCAGTACTGTACTCCTCCTCTATACTGTCTAGACTACCAGTACTGTACTCCTCCTCTATACTGTCTAGACTATCAGTACTGCTCCTCCTCTATACTGTCTAGACTACCAGTACTGCTACTCCTCTATACTGTCTAGACTACCAGTACTACACTCCTCCTCTATACTGTCTAGACTACCAGTACTATACTGCTCCTCCTCTATACTGTCTAGACTACCAGTACTGCTCCTCCTCTAGACTGTCTAGACTACCAGTACTATACTGCTCCTCTATACTGTCTAGACTATCATTACTGCTCCTCCTCTATACTGTCTAGACTACCAGTACGATACTGCCTCCTCCTCTTCATCTATATACTGTCTGACCCTCTACCTCCTCCTCTTCATCTACAGTGGGGCAAAAACGTTTTTAGTCAGCCACCAATTGTGCAAGTTCTCCCACTTAAAAAGATGAGAGAGGCCTGTAATTTTCATTATAGGTACACTTAATGAGAAAAAATGAGAAAAAAAATCCAGAAAATCACATTGGAGGATTTTTAATGAATTTATTTGCAAATTATCGTGGAAAATAAGTATTAGGTCACCTACAAACAAGCAAAATTCCTGGCTCTCACAGACCTGTAACTTATTCTTTAAGAGGCTCCTCTGTCCTCCACTCGTTACCTGTATTAATGACACGTGTTTGAGCTTGTTATCAGTATAAAAGACACCTGTCCACAACCTCAAACAGTCACACTCCAATATGGCCAAGACCAAAGAGCTGTCAAAGGACACCAGAAACACAATTGTAGACCTGCACCAGACTGGGAAGACTGAATCTGCAATAGGTAAGCAGCTTGGTTTGAAGAAATCAACTGTGGGAGCAATTATTAGGAAATAGAAGACATACAAGACCACTGATAATCTCCCTCGATCTGGGGCTCCACGCAATATCTCACCCCGCGGGGTCAAAATGATCACAAGAACGGTGAGCAAAAATCACAGAACCACACGGGGGGACCTATTGAATGACCTGCAGAGAGCTGGGACCAAATTAACAAAGCCTACCATCAGTAACACACTACGCCGCCAGGGACTCAAATCCTGCAGTGCCAGACGTGTTCCCCTGCTTAAGTCAGTACATGTCCAGGCCCGTCTGAAGTTTACTAGAGAACATTTGGATGATCCAGAAGAAGATTTGGAGAATGTCATATGGTCAGATGAAACCAAAATATAACTTTTTGGTAAAAACTCAACTCGTCGTGTTTGGAGGACAAAGAATGCTGAGTTGCATCCAAAGAACACCATACCTACTGTGAAGCATGGGGGTGGAAACATGGGGCTGTTTTTCTGCAAAGGGACCAGGACGACTGATCCTTGTAAAGGAAAGAATGAATGGGGCCATGTATCGTGAGAGTTTGAGTGAAAACCTCCTTCCATCAGCAAGGGCATTGAATATGAAACGTGGCTGGGTCTTTCAGCATGACAATGATCCCAAACACACCGCCCGGGCAACGAAGGAGTGGCTTCGTAAGAAGCATTTCAAGGTCCTGGAGTGGCCTAGCCAGTCTCCAGATCTCAACCCCATAGAAAATCTTTGGAGGGAGTTGAAAGTCCGTGTTGCCCAGCAACAGCCCCAAAACATCACTGCTCTAGAGGAGATCTGCATGGAGGAATGGGCCAAAAAACCAGCAACAGTGTGTGAAAACCTTGTGAAGACTTACAGAAAACGTTTGACCTCTGTCATTGCCAACAAAGGGTATATAACAAAGTATTGAGATAAACTTTTGTTATTGACCAAATACTTATTTTCCACCATAATTTGCAAATAAATTCATAAAAAATCCTACAATGTGATTTTTTGGATTTTATTTTCTCATTTTGTCTGTCATAGTTGAAGTGTACCTATGATGAAAATTCCAGGCCTCTCTCATCTTTTTAAGTGGGAGAACTTGCACAATTGGTGGCTGACTAAATACTTTTTGGCCCCACTGTATATTCTGTCTGATTCTCAACCTCTTCATCTGTAAGCTGTCTGATCCTCTACCTCCTCCTCTTCGTCTTTATTCTGTCGGAACCTCTACCCACTCTTCTTCATCTATAAGCTGTCTGAGACACAAAATACTCCTCTATCCCTCCACTTCCTCCCCTTCCCGATCCTCTTACACCTATTATTCATTTATACACTCTCAGACTTAGACAGTGGATTATACTGTACACTCTATGTCACAATCTTATACAGTTGAAGTCGGAAGTTTACATACACTTAGTTTGGAGTCATTAAAACTAGTTTTTCAACTTCTCTACAAATTTCTTGTTAACAAACTATAGTTTTGGCAAGTCGGTTAGGACATCTACTTTGTGCATGACAGAAGTAATTGTTCCAACAATTGTTTCCAGACAGATTATTTCACTTATAATTCACTGCATCACAATTCCAGTGGTTTACAAGTTTACATACACTAAGTTGACTCTAAGCTTGGGAAATTACATAAAATGATGGCATGGCTTTAGATCTTCTGATAGGCTAATAGGCTGATAGGCTAATTGATCATTTGAGTCAATTGCAGGTGCACCTGTGGATGCATTTCAAGGTCTACCTTCAAACTCAGTGCCTCTTTGCTTGACATCATGGGATCACAAGAAATCAGCCCAGACCTTCACACGTCTGGTTCATCATTGGGAGCAATTTCCAAATGTCTGAAGGTACCACGTTCATCTGTACAAACAATAGTGCGCAAGTATAAGCACCATGGGACCACACAGCCATCATATTGCTCAGGATGGAGATGCGTTCTGTCTCCTTGAATGAACATACTTCGGTGCGAAAAGTGCAAATCAATCCCAGAACAACAGCAAAAGACCTTGTGAAGATGCTGGAGGAAACGGGTACAAAAGTATCTATATCCACAGTAAAACGAGTCATATATCAACATAACCTGACAGGCCGCTCAGCAAGGAAGAAGCCACTGCTCCAAAACCGCCATAAGACCTGACTCACTTACACCAGCTCTGTCAGGAGGAATGGGCCAGAATTGACCCAACTTATTGTGGGAAGCTTGTGGAAGGATACCCGAAACGCTAACCCGTTAACGTTAGCGTTTCTCTCTCACTCTCGCTCTCTGACTCTGTCCCTGTCTCTCTCTCTCCCTCTGTCTCTCTCTATCTCCATGTGTAGCTCAGTTGTTTTCCTCATCTCTGTATTTGTGGTTATTGTTGAGATATTTTTAACACCTGTATGTTGACAGTAAATATGAGGATGATGTTGTTGTTACAATTGTTGTTTTTGTAATTTCCTGTTGTCACGACTTCCGCTAAAGTCGGCTCCTCTCCTTGTTCGAGATTCAGCGGGTCGACGTCACCGGCTTTCTAGCCATCGCCGCTCCATTTTTCATGTATCCATTTGTTTTGTCTTGTTCCCTGCACACCTGGTTTTCATTCCCCAATCAATCCAAATGTATTTATTCCTCTGTTCCTCATCATGTCTTTGTGTAAGATTGTTTTTGTTATGTGTATTTTGGAAATGTGGATATTGTTACACGCATTTCTTTTTGTCTATGTTCCGTGTTTGGGCACATTTTATGTTACTTTGTGCTGTCATTTTGGACAGGAATATAAAGTACGCCTGTTCACTACACTCTGCTCTCCTGCGCCTGACTTCACCTCCAATACACACTCCTAACACCTGTTTTGCTTTCACTAACATGCCATCCGTCTCAGACAAGAAAAGCAGCATCATTCCACTCTCAGACAAGAGACAAGTAGCATCCTTCCACTCTCAGACAAGACAAGCAGCATCATTCCACTCTCAGACAAGAGACAAGAAGCATCATTCCACTCTCAGACAAGAGACAAGAAGCATCATTCCACTCTCAGACAAGACAAGCAGCATCATTCCACTCTCAGACAAGAGACAAGCAGCATCCTTCCACTCTCAGACAAGACAAGCAGCATCATTCCACTCTCAGACAAGAGACAAGAAGCATCATTCCACTCTCAGACAAGAGACAAGAAGCATCATTCCACTCTCAGACAAGACAAGCAGCATCATTCCACTCTCAGACAAGAGACAAGAAGCATCATTCCACTCTCAGACAAGACAGGCAGCAGCATCATTCCACTCTCAGACAAGAGACAAGCAGCATCATTACACTCTCAGACAAGAGACAAGAAGCATCATTCCACTCTCAGACAAGAGACAAGCAGCATCATTCCACTCTCAGACAAGACACGCAGCATCATTCCACTCTCAGACAAGACAAGCAGCATCATTCCACTCTTAGACAAGAGACAAGCAGCATCCTTCCACTCTCAGACAAGACAAGCAGCATCATTCCACTCTCAGACAAGAGACAAGAAGCATCATTCCACTCTCAGACAAGAGACAAGAAGCATCATTCCACTCTCAGACAAGACAAGCAGCATCATTCCACTCTCAGACAAGAGACAAGCAGCATCCTTCCACTCTCAGACAAGAGACAAGCAGCATCATTACACTCTCAGACAAGAGACAAGAAGCATCATTCCACTCTCAGACAAGAGACAAGCAGCATCATTCCACTCTCAGACAAGACAAGCAGCATCATTCCACTCTCAGACAAGAGACAAGAAGCATCATTCCACTCTCAGAGAAGAGACAAGAAGCATCATTCCACTCTCAGACAAGAGACAAGCAGCATCATTACACTCTCAGACAAGAGACAAGAAGCATCATTCCACTCTCAGACAAGAGACAAGCAGCATCATTCCACTCTCAGACAAGACACGCAGCATCATTCCACTCTCAGACAAGACAAGCAGCATCATTCCACTCTCAGACAAGAGACAAGCAGCATCCTTCCACTCTCAGACAAGACAAGCAGCATCATTCCACTCTCAGACAAGAGACAAGAAGCATCATTCCACTCTCAGACAAGAGACAAGCAGCATCCTTCCACTCTCAGACAAGACAAGCAGCATCATTCCACTCTCAGACAAGAGACAAGAAGCATCATTCCACTCTCAGACAAGAGACAAGAAGCATCATTCCACTCTCAGACAAGACAAGCAGCATCATTCCACTCTCAGACAAGAGACAAGAAGCATCATTCCACTCTCAGACAAGAGACAAGAAGCATCATTCCACTCTCAGACAAGAAGACAAGACAAGCAGCATCATTCCACTCTCAGACAAGAGACAAGAAGCATCATTCCACTCTCAGACAAGAGACAAGAAGCATCATTCCACTCTCAGACAAGAGACAAGCAGCATCATTCCACTCTCAGACAAGACAAGAAGCATCATTCCACTCTCAGACAAGAGACAAGAAGCATCATTCCACTCTCAGACAAGAGACAAGAAGCATCATTCCACTCTCAGACAAGAGACAAGAAGCATCATTCCACTCTCAGACAAGACAAGAAGCATCATTACACTCTCAGACAAGACAGGCAGCAGCATTACACTCTCAGACAAGACAGGCAGCAGCATTACACTCTCAGACAAGAGACAAGAACCATCATTCCACTCTCAGACAAGAGACAAGAAGCATCATTCCACTCTCAGACAAGAGACAAGAAGCATCATTCCACTCTCAGACAAGACAAGCAGCATCATTCCACTCTCAGACAAGAGACAAGCAGCATCCTTCCACTCTCAGACAAGACAAGCAGCATCATTCCACTCTCAGACAAGAGACAAGAAGCATCATTCCACTCTCAGACAAGAGACAAGAAGCATCATTCCACTCTCAGACAAGACAAGCAGCATCATTCCACTCTCAGACAAGAGACAAGAAGCATCATTCCACTCTCAGACAAGAGACAAGAAGCATCATTCCACTCTCAGACAAGAAGACAAGACAAGCAGCATCATTCCACTCTCAGACAAGAGACAAGAAGCATCATTCCACTCTCAGACAAGAGACAAGAAGCATCATTCCACTCTTAGACAAGAGACAAGCAGCATCCTTCCACTCTCAGACAAGACAAGCAGCATCATTCCACTCTCAGACAAGAGACAAGAAGCATCATTCCACTCTCAGACAAGAGACAAGAAGCATCATTCCACTCTCAGACAAGACAGGCAGCAGCATCATTCCACTCTCAGACAAGAGACAAGCAGCATCATTCCACTCTCAGACAAGAGACAAGAAGCATCATTCCACTCTCAGACAAGACAGGCAGCAGCATCATTCCACTCTCAGACAAGACAGGCAGCAGCATCATTCCACTCTCAGACAAGAGACAAGCAGCATCATTACACTCTCAGACAAGAGACAAGAAGCATCATTCCACTCTCAGACAAGAGACAAGCAGCATCATTCCACTCTCAGACAAGACACGCAGCATCATTCCACTCTCAGACAAGACAGGCAGCAGCATTACACTCTCAGACAAGACAGGCAGCAGCATCATTCCACTCTCAGACAAGAGACAAGCAGCATCATTCCACTCTCAGACAAGAAACAAAAAGCATCATTCCACTCTCAGGCAAGAGACAAGAAGCATCATTCCACTCTCAGACAAGACAGGCAGCAGCATCATTCCACTCTCAGACAAGAGACAAGCAGCATCATTCCACTCTCAGACAAGACAAGAAGCATCATTCCACTCTCAGACAAGAGTCAAGCAGCATCATTCCACTCTCAGACAAGAGACAAGCAGCATCATTCCACTCTCAGACAAGACAAGCAGCAGAATTACACTCTCATTTCACAGATTTTAATGTATTTCTAATCCCCAGTGTATCATCAGCAGTGGACATAACAGGGCCATAACTTCAAGTTGAATACCATCCTTACATCAAGATAAAATGTATTTCTAAACAGCCAGCAGAGCAGCAGTCAATGTGGACATGTACAGTAGGATGACCTGAGGCTGACTTGGCCTTGGAGCGAGAGATTTATGGCTCCTTGTCACGGATCCCTCCGGGAACATTCATTACACACACCTGTCCCCTATTCCCACTGATTAGTACTTGTATAAGTGTTCCCTTTGGTTTCCATTGGGCTGTCTATTATTGTTTCTACTGTACCTGTGCTGTGTGTTTTGGCTTTGCGCAAAGGATTGCAGGTGTTAATCTTTGTGCGCCTGTGTTATTTAGTCGAGGTACTCCTCGCTCTTTTGTTTTGGGTTTCAACCCTGTGTTTTGTATACATGTTTGTTTGGTCTTCGTCCCCGTGTCTTTACACGGCACAACGTAATTTGGGCTAAATAAAAAAACTTATTACGCATTCCTGCGTCTGTCTCCCGATCATTCGTACCAACGTGACACTTCTGATGAGGCACGAAGTGTTATATATGGCCAGGTAAATAGTGACACTGATTGGCCAGGTAAATAGTGACACTGATTGGCCAGGGAAATATTGACACTGATTGGCCAGGGAAATAGTGACACTGATTGGCAAGGTAAATAGTGACATTGACTGGCCAGGTAAATAGTGACACTGATTGGCCAGGTAAATAGTGACACTGATTGGCCAGGGAAATAGTGACACTGATTGGCCCATCATGCATTCCATGCCTGAAGCTCCCGATCCCTGTTAAGGGGCCATTCTGGGGGGATTTAAACCATAGCCATGAATTCCTTGGCGAACAGCACCACATTGTCTGTAGTTTAGAGACTCTACCAGAGGCTATAGAGGGAAATGTGTGTTAGAAGTCATTCTGGATGGTGTGTGTGTGTACGTGCATGACCGTGTGCATGTGCGTGTGCATGCCTGTGTGCGTGTGCATGTGCGTGTGTGTGTGCATGTATGTGTACATGCATGTCCGTGTGCATATGTGTGTATATCCGTGTGCGTGTGCATGTGCGTGTGCGTGTGTGTGCATGTATGTGTACATGCATGTCCGTGTGCATGTGCATGTCCATGTGTGCGTGTGCGTGTGCGTGCGTGTGTGCGTGTGTGTGTGCGTGTGCGTGCGTACGTGCGTGTATGTGTACATGCATGTCCGTGGGTGTGTGTGTGTGTGTGTGTGTGTGTGTGTGTGTGTGTGTGTGTGTGTGTGTGTGTGCGTGTGTGTGTGGTGTGCGTGCGTGCGTGCGTGCGTGCGTGCGTGTGTGTGTGTGTTGGTGTGAATGGCTCATTCCTTTTCACTCTGGCTGTGTTTACTCCCACAGACCCCTGGGTCAATCAAGGAATGATAAAATTACTGTTTAAATATTAATCATCTCTCTTTCTCTCTCGGGAACTGTGGGAGTCAGGAACGTCTTTTCTCTCTCTCCTCTCTCAGTTAAGGAAATAGACTGTTTGAGAGCAGAGGATGCTGCTTTGCTCCTAAGGTATCAATTAGTCATGTGTTGTGGGACCCTTCAAAGACGAGGGCTGAAATTCAAATTGATTTCAGTTGTTCAACCGACTGATTTCATTATATATACAGTAGATATATACATATATAATATAATATACAGTAGATATATACATATATAATATAATATACAGTAGATATATACATATATAATATAATATACAGTAGATATATACATATATAATATAATATACAGTAGATATATACATATATAATATAATATACAGTAGATATATACATATATAATATAATATACAGTAGATATATACATATATAATATAATATACAGTAGATATATACATATATAATATAATATACAGTCAAAAGTTTGGACACACGTACCCTTTGAAGGGGTTTCCTTAATTTTTATTTATTTTTATTTTTTTAATTTTATTTTTATTATTACTATTTACTAATTTTTACTATTGTAAAATAATAGTGAAGACATCAAAACTATGAAATAACACATATGGAATCATGTAGTAACCAAAAAAAGTGTTAAACAAACTATACAGATTCTTCAAAGTAGCCACCCTTTGCCTTGATGAACGCTTTGCACACACTTGGCATTCTCTTGGCATTCTCTCAACCAGCTTCATGAGGTAAGTCACCTGGAATACATTTAAATTAACAGGTGTGCCTTGTTAAAAGTACATTTTTTGGAATGTCCTACCCTCTTAATGCGATTGATCCAAACAGTTGTGTTGTGACAAAGTAGGGGTGGTATACATAAGATAGTCCTATTTGGTAAAATTCCAAGTCTATATTATGGGAAGAACAGCTCAAATGAGCAAAGAGAAACGACAGTCCATCATTACTTTAAGACATGAACGTCAGTCAATCCAGAAAATGTCAAAAACAGTTGCAAAAACCATCAAGCTCTATGATGAAACTGGCTCTGAGGACCGCCACAGGAAAGGAAGGCCCAGAGTTACCTCTGCTGTGATGAAACTGGCTCTGAGGCCCGCCACAGGAAAGGAAGGCCCAGAGTTACCTCTGCTCTGATGAAACTGGCTCTGAGGACCGCCACAGGAAAGGAAGGCCCAGAGTTACCTCTGCTGTGATGAAACTGGCTCTGAGGACCGCCACAGGAAAGGAAGGCCCAGAGTTACCTCTGCTGCAGAGGATAAATTCATTAGAGTTAACTGTCTCTCATGAGGACCGCCACAGGAAAGGAAGGCCCAGAGTTACCTCTGCTGCAGAGGATAAATTCATTAGAGTTAACTGTCTCTCATGAGGACAGCCACAGGAAAGGAAGGCCCAGAGTTACCTCTGCTGCAGAGGATAAATTCATTAGAGTTAACTGTCTCTCATGAGGACCGCCACAGGAAAGGAAGGCCCAGAGTTACCTCTGCTGCAGAGGATAAATTCATTAGAGTTAACTGTCTCTCATGAGGACCGCCACAGGAAAGGAAGGCCCAGAGTTAACCTCTGCTGCAGAGGATAAATTCATTAGAGTTATCACCCTCAGAAGACAGACAAAAAAAATGCCTCACAGAGCTCAAGTAACAGACACATCAACATCAACTGCTCAGAGGAGACCGTGTGAATTAGGCCTTCATGGTCAAATTGCTGCAAAGAAACCACTACTAAAGGAAACCAATAAGAAGAAGAACGTTGATTGGGCCAAGAAACAAATAGACATTAGACCGGTGGAAATCTGTCCTTTGGTCTAATAAGTCCAAATTTGAGATTTTTGGTTCCAACCGCCGTGTCTTTGTGAGATGCAGAGTAGGTGAATGGGTGATCTCTGCATGTGTGGTTCCCACCGTGAAGCATGGAGGAGGTGGTGTGATGGTGTGGGGGTGCTTTGCTGGTGACACTGTCTGTGATTTTATATAGAATTCAAGGCACACTGAACCAGCATGTCTACCACAGCATTCTGCAGCGATACACCATCCCATCTGGTTTGCACTTAGTGGACTATCATTTGCTTTTCAACAGGACATTGACCCAACACACGTCCTACCAAGGCTCGAAAACGTGGCGGCAGGCAGGCTCAGGGTCAGGGTCAGGGCAGACAGAATGGTCAAAACCGGGAAAACTAGAAAACGGGAACTAGAAAAAGACAGCAGCACTGGACAAACATTTGGTAGGCTTGGCGAACAAAACTAACTGGCAACAGACGAACAGAGAACACAGGTATAAATACACTGGGGATAATGGGGAAGATGGGCGACATCTGTGACACCTCCAGTCTTTGTAAGGGCTATTTGACCAAGAAGAAGAGTGATGGAGTGCTGCATCAGATAACCTGGCCTCCTCAATCACCCGACCTCAACTGAATTGAGATGGTTTTGGATGAGTTGGACCGGAGAGTGAAGGAAAGCAGCCAACAAGTGCTCAGCATATGTGGGAACTCCTTCAAGACTGCTGGAAAAACATTATAAAAGTCATATTTACTGTGGCTGTCTTAACATAACTTACTTGTTGGCCTAAAGGCATACTTCAATATATATCAATCAATCATTTATGCATTTGTAAATGTCATCACACAGCATACAACTCCTCCTTGTCTTTAAATACAGTCAAGCGTTTTAGTTATAAAATGAAATAACAAAAGGAGTCTTGAATAATTGAACAATGAATAAACGGCAACATGTCGGCTAAAGAAATTCAATTCAGTAATGCCACTGTCTTAAGTCTTGGCTTTACTAAAGACTTTTTTTTTTTAAATCAAAGAGAGTGCTTGGAATTGATTATAATTTGTCTGTAAATTATTGTTGTATTTGTTGTGTTGTTTATACTATTCGAAATGGTCAGGGAAAAAAGATGAATCACACTTACTGTAATAAGCACACAGATCTCGCTCCTCCTACACTCAGAGCTCCCTCCTCCTACCCAGAGCTCCCTCCTCCTACCCAGAGCTCCCTCTTCCTACCCTCAGATCTCCCTCCTCCTACCCAGAGCTCCCTCCTCCTACCCAGAGCTCCCTACACCTACACTCAGAGCTCCCTCCTCCTACACTCAGAGCTCCCTCCTCCTACACTCAGAGCTCCCTCCTCCTACCCAGAGCTCCCTTCTCCTACCCAGAGCTCCCTCCTCCTACCCAGAGCTCCCTCCTCCTACCCAGAGCTCCCTACACCTACACTCAGAGCTCCCTCCTCCTACCTTCAGAGCTCCCTCCTCCTACCCTCAGAGCTCGCTCCTCCTACCCTCAGAGCTCCCTCCTCCTACCCTCAGAGCTCGCTCCTCCTACCCTCAGAGCTCCCTCCTCCTACCCTCAGAGCTCACTCCTCCTACCCTCAGAGCTCCCTCCTCCTACCATCAGGGCTCGCTCCTCCTACCCTCAGAGCTCCCTCCTCCTACCCTCAGAGCTCCCTCCTCCTACCCTCAGAGCTCCCTCCTCCTACCCTCAGAGCTCCCTCCTCCTACCTTCAGAGCTCCCTCCACCTACCCTCAGAGTTCACTGCTCCTACCCTCAGAGCTCACTCCTCCTACCTTCAGAGCTCCCTCCACCTACCCTCAGAGCTCTCTCCTCCTGCCCTCCTTGATCTCCTTTGTCTTTTTGTTATTATTAAATATTCGTATTATTATCATTATGATAATAAGTAGGTCTAATGTCATTATCATTAGTACGCAAACCTCCATGAATAGATTTTAAGTCCCTAAAAATAGAAATTGACTCAGCAAGAGTCTTTTGTCCTGCTGATAGCCCGTCAAGGGTGGATGGCTTCATTTGTATTCCAATGTATTGTATGAATGTATTAATTACAGTCATTTACCGTTCTCATTCTCAGGGTGGAAACGTTGTTTTGCAGAGTTCACAACCTGCTACACTTGTGAGAAAAAAGTGTTTGAAAACATGTTTTGAAAATGCCTCCAGCTCACATTGTAAAGTGGTGGATGACGCGCTGATAGCCTGTTGCCTGCACTTGAATGGTGAATGGTAGGAGCGTTTCAATTACCAGCTGAGCATAAAACAAAAAACACAAGCCAATTTATTTCCACTAAATTATGCAAATTACCCTATACACCGATAAGCACGACGGTCAAATGTAGAAATTAGAGCCAGAAATTGGGGGGGTTTTGTAGTGTGAATGATGTGAATTATAATAAATAGACTTATTTGTAAGGGTTGATTTAATTGTGGTTGCATCTGGATGGCCAGACACAAATGATCTTCGATCACCAATTAGCTATAATGAGAGTTTCGGCTGGCTAATTGTCCAATTTAATGGATACTCAATGAGTAAACTGTGACCAGCGTCCATCACTACTGTAAACTGTTACAAACACAGAATCTAGAGTAGTAGAAATACAGTATATTATTGAATTATATATTTTTTAAACTGTTTCAAAATGCATGAGTTTCTTACTGTAGTCTACATACTGTATGTCTGATTCCAAGGATAAGGGAGAGCAGGACATGTCCAGACTAATTCCTTAGATAAGGGAGAGCAGGACATGTCCAGACTAATTCCTTAGATAAGGGAGAGCAGGACATGTCCAGACTAATTCCTTAGATAAGGGAGAGCAGGACATGTCCAGACTAATTCCTTAGATAAGGGAGAGCAGGACATGTCCAGACTAATTCCTTAGATAAGGGAGAGCAGGACATGTCCAGACTAATTCCTTAGATAAGGGAGAGCAGGACATGTCCAGACTAATTCCTTAGATAAGGGAGAGCAAGACATGTCTGAAGAAAGACCGTGCGTCCTACAGGCCCAGGCATTGATCAAAGCTGGCGAGACATTCAATGACGTCATCTTCACGGACAAATCAACCATGGCAATTTCTCGCCATGGACTAGGCCCATATTTGATTATTGATGATAAGTTTAGCTATTTATAAAGCAAAAGGTTTCATAAAATATTGTAGCGTACACCTGTCGAACTGCAATTTGTTCCACAATTGTCTGTTGCCTCCTTTTTCAGGTATGATGGCTTGACAGTTCCTTGAGGAAGAAATCATCAAGCGATGTGCTTGACCCTACGTCAGAGAGGGGTTTCTGAGACTATATGGTTTGTTTCAAGGTAGGTTTTTATAGCAATGTTTTTTTGATGTTGTTATGTTTAGGCCCATTTACATGTGTATTTCTACTATTGTACCTGATGTTGGCTGTTCGGCCAAATGTATTTTTTTCTTCTTTAAATGCAGACAGACCAGGAGACACACTGCCGCCCAGGTTTGCGTTGCAAACGAGGGGCATAAACTGGGTCAAGACGCCAGCATTGTAAGTAGTCCTAAAGCACTTTTTCACAGCTACTCAACACTAGTGACACTCTCCATGCTTACTGCAGGCCTATAATATATTTTCACAGCTTCTCAACACTAGTGACACTCTCCATGCTTACTGCAGGACTACAGTATATTTTCACAGCTACTCAACACTAGTGACACTCTCCATGCTTACTGCAGGCCTATAATATATTTTCACAGCTACTCAACACTAGTGACACTCTCCATGCTTACTGCAGGACTACAGTATATTTTCACAGCTTCTCAACACTAGTGACACTCTCCATGCTTACTGCAGGCCTATAATATATTTTCACAGCATACGTTTCATCTCTACATGTGCTGAAGGCCTCCTGATTTTAATCCAATCAAACTCGTTTTGCATCAACTGAAAACATTCATCCGTAACTTTTAGGGGCTCCCGAGTGGCGCAGTGGTCTAAGGCACTGCATCCCAGGCTGTGTCACGACCAGCCGTGATTGGGAGTCCTACAGGGCGGTGCACAATTGGCCCAGCGTCGTCCGGGTTAGGGTTTGGCTGGGGTAGGTCGTCATTGTAAATAAGAATTTGTTTTTAATTAACTGACTTGCATAGTTAAATAAAGGTAAATAAAATATTAACCTCTTCCAAACCTTCGAGCAAAAAATGAACTGGTGAAGGCCATTCAAGAAGGTTTGATACAACAATGCAACAACTCCGTTGATCATCTCATCAACGACCTGTGGTCGTCGAGCTGGGGAGAAGGGGAAACTAAAATGTTGTTGAAAATTAACATCTGCATTTTGAAACAGTCTTTTTTATCATTATTTTATGAACAAAAACACAAATATGTTAATGAACATGTGCAGTATATTTTTCTGTCTATTGGAAATGTATAAATTATGACCTATTAGAAGGTTGATTTGCATAAATGTACATATTGGAAGGGGGTTAATGCATTTTTCGGGAGGGCAAATCAGGTCTGTGATATTGAGTCAGACATTTTTTACTTTAGTCTTGAGTCAGGGGAACTGTTGTGTCCTCGCATTTGGTCTGATAATTTCCCCATAATCTCCAGTGTTCTCGTTCAATTGCTACCTCAGTATATTGTCATGACGTTGGCCTCTTTGAGTATAGCAAGCCCATCCCCCTCTCCCTGCCTCCCCCTTTCCTCCTTCAACTAGGCTGCTGTGGTCAGAGGTAGTAAATTCCTGAGAAGACCTCAAGGACACAGTTATAGAGAGTAGTTTTTCATGGAGACAAAGGAAATCCTTCCACCTCACAGAACTTGAGGTACAAATAAATGTCATGTTCCGGAGAAAGTGTGAAAGATCAGTGAAGAATGCAGCTACGAACTGGTCCGTTTGTCACAACTTGGGAAGCTCATGGGAGACGGTGTGGCCACATTACCATAACGCTGTCTATATAATGGCCACAGATATAAGGTTTACATCTAATTGTTGTATAAGATGAACTGTTTACACAAGTTTACAATGTGATTATGGACTGTTTAATGAAGGAAAACTCAAAAAGGGAATTGGATTTGAACTAAATCACAGGACCACCACTGAGCCCAGTTATGGTCAGACATCCTGGACCGCCCCTGAGCCCAGTTAGGGTCAGGCATCCTGGACCGCCCCTGAGCCCAGTTAGGGTCAGACATCCTGGGACAGCCCTTTTCTGCCATTCCAAATAAAAAACAACTTTGAGAAATTATCACCAGACTAAGCTTACCTCAATTACGAGATGGCTAAAGGTGTAGACCATTGCTGAATCTTTTTAACCATACCACGTAGTTAAACTCTTAGACTATCGATACCGACAGAATAAGAACAAGTCTTTGATATTGATTACTAGTCTGCAGCTAGGAATTAGGCATCATTGAACGCGAAGAACGACAACAACCGAAACATCCATTCTATAACAAATGTCACTCTGAAGAGACGGACCAGAGAGACGGACCATTCTACAAAAGAAATGATATTTTCACCAGCGATCAAGACGACACACTGAGCGTAAATATATATATTGATTGCAGTTGTTCCCGACTGACTGAGCGTTAATGTGTAAGGATTAGCATTTCAATTGTTATAGTTATCACAATGTAGTGACTTCTTAGTCGACCCCCACTCCCCCTCTTGTCTAACAAGCTGCCATGCCGGTTCAGCCCACTAGGGCACATTCTCATTTCATGTAACCACATTTACCATGTTTGTTTGTTTATGCATTTCTGTGAATTACTTAGTAATAAATAAATGATTTAAGACAATTGATGTATGGATGACTCATAGTGAAGACTGGGTTCGTGCAGATAACCAACAATTTACGACGTTTGGAATGAGACTTACGTACGGTAAATAATTAATTAATTCGAAGACTAATTAATCAGATAAAATATCTGAAAAGTTATTTTAAGAAATGATAACTTTGTAATCTGAATATTTTTCCTTGGTGCCCCGACTTCCTAGTTAATTAGTTACGTGATTAATCAGTTGATCGCGCAGTAACTAATTACAGAGAATCTTTGATAAAAAACTATCAGTCTTCAGTTAATGATAGTAAAGACACGACAATACATATCATGACACATGGCGAGACCCAGATGCAGACACAGGAGGCAGAAGGTTGGAGTCTTACAATATTTAATAATCTCAAAGGGAGTAGACAAGAGAATGGTCGTGGACAGGCAAAAAGGTCAAAACCAGATCATAGTCCAGGAGGTACAGAGTGACAGACAGGCTCGTGGTCAAGGCAGGCAGAATGGTCAGGCAGGCGGGTACTGAGTCCAGAAACAGGCAAGGGTCAAAACTGGGAGGACTAGAAAAAAGAGAATAGCAAAGGCAGAAGTACGGGGAAAAACACGCTGGTTGACTTGGAACATACAAGACGAACTGGCACAGAGAGACAGGAAACACAGGGATAAATACACTGGAACAGAGAGACAGGAAACACAGGGATAAATACACTGGTACAGAGAGACAGGAAACACAGGGATAAATACACTGGTACAGAGAGACAGGAAACACAGGGATAAATACACTGGTACAGAGAGACAGGAAACACAGGGATAAATACACTGGGAAAAACAAGCGACACCTGGAGGGGGTGGAGACAATAACGAGGACAGGTGAAACAGACCAGGCTGAGAAAGTATTTATAAATATATATATTAATCATTCATTAATTCGTTCAAGCACTTTATAAATAAAACAAAATCTAAATAAAGGGAGCCTTGAGTAATTAAACATGAAATGAACCACAACATGTGAGTTTCATGTTCATAATGTATTTCACAACCTCTGTGGGCTTTTAGAGTTGCCTATACACGACTGAGCAAAAATAATTCATGATTTAGGCTACATTACTGCATGCTAAATGAGTTGAGCAAACGAATAGATGATCTGTACCACCTACACTTATATCTGGTCAGACAGAGAATTAACCAAATATACTGCCACGACTTCCACCGAAGGTGGCTCCTCTTTTCTGTTCGGGTGGTTGCTCAGCGGTCGTCGTCACCGGTCTACTAGCTGCCACCGATTCCTTTTCCCTTTCTGATTGTTTTCACTTGAACCTTATTTGTTGTTAATTCGGGGCTATTTAAGCCTTCCCGGCCGCTGTTGTGAGGGCTTATTTCCTGTCTGTCAGTGGATGTTTGTGTTTTGTAACTATATGGATTGTTTGCTGTCCCGTTTGTGTGGTCTATTGTGCCCTTTTTGTTTTGGCTTCACCCAGCTTGGAATAAATACGTCTCATTTGGAAACTTTGCTCTCTGCGCCTGACTCCACACCCACCACTCCTAGTTATCCTGACATATACAGACGGAGATTCAGTTCAAATTCACAGGTTTTTGGTAGGCCTAGGCTACTAAGCAACTGCAGATGAAGAGCAAAAATATCCTAACATTTCCACAGTCTAATTGTAGCCTAACCAATATCCAAACAGAGATTAGACCGGCTCGATTCGGTCTAATGAAGCAAATTTGAAATAGTGTTTTTTACATTGCATAACAGTAGAGACTCAGCGCTGGAATATGGTACATCATACTGCATTGTTGAGGAACAATAGGAAAGTAATTCTGCTTTGAACAGATACAAGAGAGCTCCTCTTTGTCTACACCCATTCAGCATCTTTCACACTCTCCTAAACCTTTAGCCTCACGCATCTCTTTAAGGATTCACATGTGAGGCTGGTTTTCAGTGTATTCAGAAGGTATTCAAACCCCTTGACTTTTTTCACAATTTGTTACGGTGCAACCTTATTCTAAAATGGTTTTCCCCTTCATCAATCTACACACAATACCCCATAATAACAAAGCAAAAACTGTTTTTTAGAAATGTTTGCAAATGTATAAAATATAAACAACTGAAATATTATATTTTCATTAGTATTCATACCCTTTACTCAGTACTTTGTTGAAGCACCTTAGGCAGCGATTACAGCCTCTAGTCTTCTTGGGTATGTCGCTACAAGCTTGGCACACCTGTAGGTTTATAAGAATGACCCTGAGACTAAACAGCTCCCTCTGCAACTGGTTCCTGGACTTCCTGACGGTCCGTCCGCAGGTGGTAAGGGTAAGCAACAACACGCCTGCTACGCTGATCCCCACAGCATGATGATGCCACCACCATGCTTCACCGTAGGGATGGTGCCAGGTTTCCTGCTTTACATGCCTCTTGAAATTCAGGCTCAAGAGTTCAATCTTGGTTTCATCAGACCAGAGAATCTTGAGGCTTTAGATGATGATTGGAAAAAATCCAAGTGGGCTGTGATGTGCCTTTTACTGAGGAGTGGCTTCTGTCTGGCCACTCTACCATAAAGGCCTGATTGGTGGAGTGCTGCAGAGATGGTTCTCCCATATCCACAGAGGAACTCTACAGCTCTGTCAGAGTGACCATCGGGTTCTTCGTCACCTCCCTGACCAAGGCCCTTCTCCCACGATTGCTCGGTTTGGCTGGGGGGCCAGCTCTAAGAAGAGTCTTGGTGGTTCCAAACTTCTGCCATTTAAGAATGATGAGGTCACTGTGTTCTTCGGGACATTCAATGCTGCAGACATGTTTTGGTATCCTTCCCCAGATCTGTGCGTCGACCCAATCCTGTCTCGGAGATCTACGGACAATTCCTTCGACCTCATGGCTTGGGTTTTGCTCTTACATGCGCTGACAACTGTGAGGCCTTATATAGATAGGTGTGTGCCTTTCCAAATATTTTTCTAATCTATTGAATTTAATTGAACTTGGACTCCAATCTCAAGGATGATCAATGGAAACAGGATGCCACTGAGCTCAATTTCGAGTCTCATAGTAGAGAGCCTGAAAACGTATGTAAAGAAGGTACAGTATTATTGTTTTTTTAATTTTTAAAACATTTGCAACTATTTCTAAAAACAGGTTTTGTGGGATATTGTGTGTAGATTGATGAGGAAAATAATTAATTTAATCCATATTAGAATAAGGCTGTAACGTAACAAAATGTGGAAGCGGTCAAGAGGTCTGAATACTTCCTGAATGTATAGGCTTCACTGAAAATCGTCCTAGGATGTATCGTTCGGCGCTCAAAGCCTAGCTCCGCCCTCTTCGTGGCCAATTATTCATTATTAATTCATATTAAAATACTCTGTGCATTAGACAGATTTCAGATCACTCCCAGACCTTGTTATCTAATTGGAAGATTTCTCTGTTTTTGATCTAATTATTGAATTATTCAATAATATTATATATTAATAATAATTCATATGTGTATTACAGATTAGGAATCACTGGCCACTTTTAGAAATGGATCACTAGCCACTTTAATAATGTTTCCGTATCTAGCATTACTCATCTCATAGGTATAAACTGCACTCCACACTATTCTTGTCACGACTTCTGCCGAAGTCGTTGCCTCTCCTTGTTCGGGCGGTGCTCGGCGTTCGACGTCACCGGTCTTCTAGCCATCATTGATACTTTTTTCATTTTCCATTGGTTTTGTCTTGTCTTCCCATACACCTGTTTTCAATCCCATTTATTACCTGTTGTGTATTTAACCCCCTGTTTCCCTTCATGTCTTTGTCAGAGATTGTTTTATTTGTCAGTGTAGTGTGATTGTTGTATAGGTGTGCGTCGGGTCCTCGTACCCATGTTTATGTACATTTAGTGTTATGGAGCATACTCCGTGGACTTTATTAAAAGACTCCATTCTACACTCCATTTGACTCTCCTGCGCCTGACTTCCCTGCCACCTATTACACCTACGCATGACAATTCTACGGTAACCTTAGGACACTTTTAAGTTGTGTTTACATATTGCATCACCCATCTCATATGTATATACTGTATTGCATTCTATACTACATCACTGACAGTTAAACAGCACATCAGAGGCTGCTGCCTACAAGGACATAGATTAGGAATCACTGGCCACTTTTTTAACCACTTTAGTAAGGAAATGAAACAGTAGCCATATTAATAATGTCTCCGTATCTTGCTTCACCCATCTCATATGTATATAGTGTACTCTACACTATTCTACGGTCTCTTAGTCACTGTAATTGTTTGTAAATATTGCATCACCCATCTCATATTTTATATACTGTATTCTATACTATGCCACTGTATCTTAGTTCTATGCTGCTCTGACATATGTGTATATATATATCCTTAATCCATTCCGTACTTACGTATATGTTGTGAAATTGTTGCATATTACTTGTTAGATATCACTAACATCTAGAAGCACAAGCATTTCACTACACCCACAATAACATCTGCTAACCACGTGTATGTGACCAATAACATTTGATTTGACACAGGGTCCGCCCCCTGGTTGTTGTTGCGTACCGTGTGGGGTTCAGATCTCAGGGCTCTAATGTTTTGTACCCCAGCGTGGGGGGGGGGGGGGGTTCTCTGTGTTGCTCTGACTGGCGGCTCGGTGGAGTGATGGGGAGGAGTCTGTATCTCTGAACCTGTATTGATGTTGCAGCCTGGCCCAGACCAGACACAGCTGTGTCAATATTCAGGCCAAGGGAAGCCAGACTGCTGAGCCCCCAGACACTAGTCTCCAGCCAGATCACAGGATTACACCCTGCAACAAACCCCTCTCTGTTTGTTTGATATCCACAGAGAATGGTCTGTCATACAAATATGTTTGACCATCAACCTCAGCCTGTCTGTCTGTCTGTCTGTCTCTGTCTGTTCTCTGTCAGCCTGTCTCTCTGTCTGTCTCTCTGTCTGTTCTCTGTCAGCCTGTCTCTCTGTCTGTTCTCTGTCAGCTTGTCTCTCTGTCTGTCTCTCTGTCAGCCTGTCTCTCTGTCTGTCTGTCTCTGTCTGTTCTCTGTCAGCTTGTCTCTCTGTCTGTTCTCTGTCAGCTTGTCTCTCTGTCTGTCTCTCTGTCAGCCTGTCTCTATGTCTGTCTGTTCTCTGTCAGCCTGTCTCTCTGTCTGTCTCTCTGTCTGTTCTCTGTCAGCCTGTCTCTCTGTCTGTTCTCTGTCAGCTTGTCTCTCTGTCTGTTCTCTGTCAGCTTGTCTCTCTGTCTGTCTCTCTGTCAGCCTGTCTCTCTGTCTGTCTGTCTCTGTCTGTTCTCTGTCAGCTTGTCTCTCTGGCTGTCTCTCTGTCAGCCTGTCTCTCTGTCTGTCTGTCTCTGTCTGTTCTCTGTCAGCCTGTCTCTCTGTCTGTCTCTCTGTCTGTTCTCTGTCAGCCTGTCTCTCTGTCTGTTCTCTGTCAGCTTGTCTCTCTGTCTGTTCTCTGTCAGCTTGTCTCTCTGTCTGTCTCTCTGTCAGCCTGTCTCTCTGTCTGTCTGTTCTCTGTCAGCCTGTCTCTCTGTCTGTTCTCTGTCAGCCTGTCTCTCTGTCTGTTCTCTGTCAGCCTGTCTCTCTGTCTGTCTCTCTGTCTGTTCTCTGTCAGCCTGTCTCTCTGTCTGTTCTCTGTCAGCTTGTCTCTCTGTCTGTTCTCTGTCAGCTTGTCTCTCTGTCTGTCTCTCTGTCAGCCTGTCTCTCTGTCTGTCTGTCTCTGTCTGTTCTCTGTCAGCTTGTCAGCTTGTCTCGCTGTCTGTCTCTCTGTCATCACACTCACAAAGGTTTTTAAAGACTATTAACATTTAAAATTGTATATTATTGGCTATGTACAGTATTGTAACAATGTTCAAGTAGTTGAAGTATGGAAGGGAAGATAAATAAACAGATATATATAGTTTCTATTTACAATGTTGTTTTTTCTCCACTGGTTGCCCTTTTCTCATGGCAACAGGGCACAAATCTTGCTGCTGTGACGGCACATTGCAGTATTTCGCCGAACAGATATGGGAGTTTGTCAATGTTTAATTTGTTTTCTAAATCTTTGTGGGTCTGTGTAATCTGTGAGAAATATTTGTCTCTAATATGTTTATTCATTTGGCAGGAGGTTAGGAAGTGCAGCTCAGTTTCCACCTCATTTTGTGGGCAGTGCGCACATAGCCTGTCTTCTCTTGAGAGCCAGGTCTGCCTACGGCGGCCTTTCTCAATAGCAAGGCTATGGTCACTGAGTCTGTACATAGTCAAAGATTTTCTTAATTTTGGGTCAGTCACTGTGGTCAGGTATTCTGCCACTGTGTACTCTATGTTTAGGGCCAGATAGCGTTCCAATTTATCTAGAGAATATCTAGAGAATATCTAGGGAATATCTAGGCAATATCTAGGCAATATCTAGAGAATATCTAGGGAATATCTAGGGAATATCTAGGGAATATCTAGAGAATATATAGGGAATAACTAGGGAATATCTAGGGAATATCTAGAGAATATATAGGGAATATCTAGGGAATATCTAGAGAATATATAGGGAATATCTAGGGAATATCTAGAGAATATATAGGGAATATCTAGAGAATATATATGGAATATCTAGGGAATATCTAGAGAATATATAGGGAATATCTAGGGAATATCTAGAGAATATATAGGGAATATCTAGGGAATGTATAGGGAATATCTAGAGAATATCTAGGGAATATCTAGGGAATATCTAGGGAATATCTAGAGAATATCTAGGGAATATCTAGGGAATATCTAGGGAATATCTAGAGAATATATAGGGAATATCTAGGGAATATCTAGAGAATATATAGGGAATATCTAGGGAATATCTAGAGAATATATAGGGAATATCTAGGGAATATCTAGAGAATATATAGGCAATATCTAGGGAATATCTAGAGAATATATAGGGAATATCTAGGGAATATCTAGGGAATATCTAGAGAATATATAGGGAATATCTAGGGAATATCTAGGGAATATATAGGGAATATATAGGGAATATATAGGGAATATCTAGGGAATATCTAGAGAATATCTAGGGAATATCTAGGGAATATCTAGAGAATATATAGGGAATATCTAGAGAATATATAGGGAATATCTAGGGAATATCTAGGGAATATCTAGAGAATATATAGGGAATATCTAGAGAATATATAGGGAATATCTAGGGAATATCTAGGGAATATCTAGAGAATATCTAGGGAATATCTAGGGAATATATAGGGAATATCTAGGGAATATCTAGAGAATATCTAGGGAATATCTAGGGAATATCTAGGGAATATCTAGGGAATATCTAGAGAATATATAGGGAATATCTAGAGAATATCTAGGGAATATCTAGGGAATATCTAGGGAATATCTAGAGAATATATAGGGAATATCTAGGGAATATTTAGGGAATATCTAGAGAATATATAGGGAATATCTAGGGAATATCTAGAGAATATATAGGGAATATCTAGAGAATATCTAGGGAATATCTAGGGAATATCTAGGGAATATCTAGAGAATATATAGGGAATATCTAGGGAATATTTAGGGAATATCTAGGGAATATCTAGGGAATATCTAGAGAATATGTAGGGAATATGTAGGGAATATTTAGGGAATATCTAGAGAATATATAGGGAATATCTAGGGAATATCTAGAGAATATATAGGGAATATCTAGAGAATATATAGGGAATATCTAGGGAATATTTAGGGAATATCTAGAGAATATCTAGAGAATATATAGGGAATATCTAGAGAATATATAGGGAATATCTAGGTAATATTTAGGGAATATCTAGGGAATATCTAGAGAATATATAGGGAATATCTAGGGAATATTTAGGGAATATCTAGAGAATATATAGGGAATAACTAGGGAATATCTAGAGAATATATAGGGAATATCTAGAGAATATATAGGGAATATCTAGGGAATATCTAGGGAATATCTAGGGAATATCTAGAGAATATATAGGGAATATCTAGAGAATATCTAGGGAATATCTAGGGAATATCTAGAGAATATCTAGGGAATATCTAGAGAATATATAGGGAATATCTAGGGAATATCTAGAGAATATATAGGGAATATCTAGAGAATATATAGGGAATATCTAGGGAATATCTAGGGAATATCTAGGGAATATCTAGAGAATATATAGGGAATATCTAGAGAATATCTAGAGAATATCTAAGGAATATCTAGAGAATATCTAGGGAATATCTAGAGAATATATAGGGAATATCTAGGGAATATCTAGAGAATATCTAGAGAATATATAGGGAATATCTAGGGAATATCTAGAGAATATATAGGGAATATCTAGAGAATATCTAGAGAATATCTAGAGAATATCTAGGGAATATCTAGAGAATATCTAGGGAATATCTAGAGAATATATAGGGAATATCTAGGGAATATATAGGGAATATCTAGAGAATATATAGGGAATATCTAGGGAATATCTAGAGAATATCTAGGGAATATCTAGGGAATATTTTTGGAATACGGTGCAATTTGAGATGAACACCAAGGTTTTTTTAATTCACCTTCCATTTCTACAACAGTAGTTACATAGAAGGGAACCATGTGACAATCCAGAAAAAGGAAGTGATTGAGTTTAGAATCAGATCAGACAGACAGTTCTTCCTGACTCAATTGCCCGTATCCAACAGTGAACCTTGAAGGAATGAGAACCCATCATCATACTAGTTAAAGGTGACATTTGTGTCCAATATGCTCAGCCACCAGTGAAGGGTCTGAGTCCCAAATGGAACCCATTCCCCTACATACAGCAGTGCCCATAGGAATCCGGTCAACAGTAGAGCGCTATGTAGGGAATAGGGTGCCATTTGGATCTGGTCACAATGAGTGCACTATATAGGGAATAGGGTGTCATTTAGCTCTGGTCACAATGAGTGCTCTATATAGGGAATAGGGTGTCATTTTGCTCTGGTCACAATGAGTGCTCTATGTAGGGAATATGGTGTCATTTGGGACCCATCCGTCCAGTGTCATTTTGGGACTCGAGACTATATAAAAACGACAATGAGTTTTACACGTATAATTCTTTAGAAAGATAGTGGTACTTCTTCTGACACTGAAGCTGGAGACTCATATCTCCCTCACTAGCTTTAATAAGCACCAGCTGTCAGAGCATCTGTAAATAGTCCATCTGTAAATAGCCCATCTGTAAATAGCCCATCTGTAAATAGCCCATCTGTAAATAGCCCATCTGTAAATAGCCCATCTGTAAATAGCCCATCTGTAAATAGCCCACCCAACTACCTCATCCCCATTACTGTTATTTATTTGTTTGCTCCTTTGCACCCCAGTATCTCTACTTGCGCATTCCTCTTCTGCACATCTATCACTCCAGTGTTTAATTGCTAAGTTGTCATTATTTCACCAATATGGCCTATTTATTGCCTTACCTCCCTAATCTTACTACATTTGCACACACTGTACATAGATTTTCTGTTGTGTTATTGACTGTATGTTTGTTTATCCCATGTGTAACTCTGCTGTTGTTTTTGTCTAACTGCTTTTCTTTATCTTGGCCAGGTCGCTGTTGTAAATGAGAACTTGTTCTCAACTAGTCTACCCGGTTAAATAAAGGTGAAATAAATGTTTATAAAATTAAAAAATACCTTGATAGGTATCATAATTTTGAAAATATATTCTCTCCGTCCCAAGTGGTTCCCTATAACCTATGTACAGTAGTGCACTACTTTTGACCAGGGCCCATAGGGCTATGGTCACAACTAGGGCAATATGTAGGGGATTGGGTATCATTTGAGATGCGGTCTTTTCAGTGGATGTAGTAAAATGGAAACATGCTATAGCTGGCTACAGCCTTCAGACGTGTGTGGATTAGAGATGGTTTATTACCAAGGTGATGCACAGCTGGCTACAGCCTTCAGGCGTGTGTGAATTAGAAGTGGTTTATTACCAAGGTGATGCTACAGCCTTCAGACGTGTGTGAATTAGAGGTGGTTTATTACCAAGGTGATGCTACAGCCTTCAGACGTGTGTGGATTAGAGATGGTTTATTACCAAGGTGATGCACAGCTGGCTACAGCCTTCAGGCGTGTGTGAATTAGAGGTGGTTTATTACCAAGGTGATGCTACAGCCTTCAGACGTGTGTGAATTAGAGGTGGTTTATTACCAAGGTGATGCTACAGCCTTCAGACGTGTGTGGATTAGAGATGGTTTATTACCAAGGTGATGCACAGCTGGCTACAGCCTTCAGGCGTGTGTGAATTAGAGGTGGTTTATTACCAAGGTGATGCTACAGCCTTCAGACGTGTGTGAATTAGAGGTGGTTTATTACCAAGGTGATGCTACAGCCTTCAGACGTGTGTGGATTAGAGATGGTTTATTACCAAGGTGATGCTACAGCCTTCAGACGTGTGTGGATTAGAGGTGGTTTATTACCAAGGTGATGCTACAGCCTTCAGACGTGTGTGGATTAGAGGTGGTTTATTACCAAGGTGATGCTACAGCCTTCAGACGTGTGTGGATTAGAGGTGGTTTATTACCAAGGTGATGCTACAGCCTTCAGACGTGTGTGAATTAGAGGTGGTTTATTACCAAGGTGATGCTACAGCCTTCAGACGTGTGTGGATTAGAGATGGTTTATTACAAAGGTGATGCACAGCTGGCTACAGCCTTCAGGCGTGAGTGAATTAGAGGTGGTTTATTACCAAGGTGATGCTACAGCCTTCAGACGTGTGTGAATTAGAGGTGGTTTATTACCATGGTGATGCTACAGCCTTCAGACGTGTGTGAATTAGAGGTGGTTTATTACCAAGGTGATGCTTTCTGCTGTATTATACACACCTCTCCGTTGAGAGAGAGATTCGTGGCTCGATAGAATATTTATAATTTCAGATTAGTATTTTCTGTGTCAGCCTCCTAAATGTCACACTATTCCCTATATAGTGCACTACTTTCGACCAGAGCCCTATTCCCTATATAGTGCACTACTTTCGACCAGAGCCCTATTCCCTATATAGTGCACTACTTTCGACCAGAGCCCTATTCCCTATATAGTGCACTACTTTAGACCAGAGCCCCATGTTAATAATAGGGAATAGGGTGCCATTTGGGACGTATCCTAAGATAAAGTGAGAGGAGGAGGAGAGAAGCTCCAGTATTCTCTAATAACCTTCTACAGCTACTGAACAGCTGTAGCTCTGGCGCTGCCAAATTCAAAAAGTCACTGCTAGAATGATAATCATTCAAAGACACTGAAGGTCACTTTTCATTTTTTGACATAGAGACATCGGGATCGCGTCCCAAAATGACACTCTATTCCCTACGCATGGTCAAAAGGCTGGTCAAAAGTAGGTAGGGTTCCATTTGTGACACAGTCCACCCGTCTTGAGCCGGGGAATACGTCCTGCCTAATTATAGACAGGTGCTTAGCATCAATAGTAGCTATCTGACACTATGAAAGATAAAATGACAGGAGAAAGTCAGGTACAGTTAGTTGAAGAGTTAGTTGAAGAGTTAGTTGAAGAGTTAGTTGAAGAGTTAGTTGAAGAGTTAGTTGAATAGTTAGTTGAAGAGTTAGTTGAAGAGTTAGTTGAAGAGTTAGTTGAAGAGTTAGTTGAGGAGTTAGTGGAATAGTTAGTGGAAGAGTTAGTTGAAGAGTTAGTTGAAGAGTTAGTGGAAGTTCTTGCAGGGCTGAGAAATAGAGAAATACTAAAACATCAATGTTAAAGTGACATCAAGATACTTTCTGTCACACTAAGTTCCTGATAGGTAGATGTCAGGATGTCCCAGTTCCTGATAGGGGGATGTCAGGATGACCCAGTCCCTGATAGGGAGATGTCAGGATGACCCAGTTCCTGATAGGGGGATGTCAAGATGACCAAGTTCCTGATAGGGAGATGTCAGGATGTCCCAGTTCCTGATAGGTAGATGTCAGGATGTCCTAGTTCCTGATAGGTAGATGTCAGGATGTCCCAGTTCCTGATAGGGGGATGTCAAGATGTCCCAGTTCCTGATAGGGGGGATGTCAAGATGACCCAGTTCCTGATAGGGGGGATGTCAAGATGACCCAGTTCCTGATAGGGAGATGTCAGGATGACCCAGTTCCTGATAGGGGATGTCAAGATGACCCAGTTCCTGATAGGGGGATGTCAGGATGTCCCAGTTCCTGATAGGGAAATGTCAAGATGACCCAGTTCCTGATAGTGAAATGTCAAGATGACCCAGTTCCTGATAGGGAGATGTCAAGATGTCCCAGTTCCTGATAGGGGGATGTCAAGATGTCCCAGTTCCTGATAGGGAGATGTCAAGATGTCACAGTTCCTGATAGGGGGATGTCAAGATGTCCCAGTTCCTGATAGGTAGATGTCAAGATGTCCCAGTTCCTGATAGGGGGATGTCAAGATGTCCCAGTTCCTGATAGGGGGATGTCAAGATGTCCCAGTTCCTGATAGGGAGGTGTGAAGATGTCCCAGTTCCTGATAGGAAGATGTCAAGATGTCCCAGTTTCTATACATTCTGTCACATTTAAGTTCCTGATAGTGAAATGTCAATATGTTCCAGTTTCTATACTTTATGTCATATTACGTTCCTGATAGGGAAATGTCAAGATGTCCCAGTTTCTATACTTTCTGTCACATTTAAGTTCCTGATAGTGAAATGTCAAGATGTCCCAGTTCCTGATAGGTAGATGTCAAGATGTCCCAGTTTCTATACATTCTGTCACATTTAAGTTCCTGATAGGAAGATGTCAAGATGTCCCAGTTTCTATACATTCTGTCACATTTAAGTTCCTGATAGTGAAATGTCAAGATGTCCCAGTTCCTGATAGGTAGATGTCAAGATGTCCCAGTTTCTATACTCTCTGTCACATTTAAGTTCCTGATAGTGAGATGTTAAGATGTCCCAATTCCTGATAGGTAGATGTCAAGATGTCCCAGTTTCTATACTTTCTTTCACACTAAGTTCCTGATAGGAAGATGTCAAGATGTCCCAGTTTCTATACTTTCTTTCACATTGGGTTCCTGACAGGGAAATGTCAAGATGTCCCAGTTCCTGATAGGGAACTGTCAAGATGTCCCAGTTCCTGATAGGTAGATGTCAAGATGTCCCAGTTGCTATACTTTCCTTTCCATGCAAGCAGGCATCCTCCCCTTCATTTCTGCTTCTTTTAAACATCAGATATACGTTGCTTGTATCCCAAATTGCACACTACAGTATAACCTACGTATATAGTGCACTTCTTGTGTCCAGAGGCCAGAGGACTGCACTATACTATACTATATGTTGCCATTTGGGATGCAGACTTTTCAAATAAAGAAAACAAAGATAATTGTAATTCCACCAACATCTAACTGGTCTGATGTTATTCATCACAGCTTGTGTTTGACCTGCTAAAGCGTAATACATGTTAATTAGTCATTTATCCAATATAATTAATGACATAATTAATACCCCTGACAACAACAATATGATAACCTTAAAAGACGAGGTACTCGTTGTAAATATTCACATTTAATCAGGAGTTACCAGACCACAGACTTAGAAAAAAACAATAACAATTGCTATCAGTGATATCAAAGAGTACCTGTCTCACTTCTCCCCTTCTTTATTTAGCCCAGCCTGACTCAATACATTACCTGTCTCTCTTCCTTTATTTAGCCCAGCCTGACTCAATACATTACCTGTCTCTCTCTTCCTTTATTTAGCCCAGCCTGACTCAATACATTACCTGTCTCTCTCTTCCTTTATTTAGCCCAGCCTGACTCAATACATTACCTGTCTCTCTATTCCTTTATTTAGCCCAGCCTGACTCAATACATTACCAGTCTCTCTCTTTCTTTATTTATCCCAGCCTGACTCAATACATTACCTGTCTCTCTCTTTCTTTATTTAGCCCAGCCTGACTCAATACATTACCTGTCTCTCTACTCCCCTCCTTTATTTAGCCCAGCATGACTCAATACATTACCTGTCTCTCTCTTCCTTTATTTAGCCCAGCCTGACTCAATACATTACCTGTCTCTCTCTTTCTTTATTTAGCCCAGCCTGACTCAATACATTACCTGTCTCTCTCTTTCTTTATTTAGCCCAGCCTGACTCAATACATTACCTGTCTCTCTTCCTTTATTTAGCCCAGCCTGACTCAATACATTACCTGTCTCTCTCTTTCTTTATTTAGCCCAGCCTGACTCAATACATTACCTGTCTCTCTACTCCCCTCCTTTATTTAGCCCAGCCTGACTCAATACATTACCTGTCTCTCTCTTCCTTTATTTAGCCCAGCCTGACTCAATACATTACCTGTCTCTCTCTTTCTTTCTTTAGCCCAGCCTGACTCAATACATTACCTGTCTCTCTCTTCCTTTATTTAGCCCAGCCTGACTCAATGCATTACCAGTCTCTCTCTTTCTTTATTTAGCCCAGCATAACTCAATACATTACCTGTCTCTCTCTTTCTTTATTTAGCCCAGCCTGACTCAATACATTACCTGTCTCTCTACTCCCCTCCTTTATTTCGCCCAGCCTGACTCAATACATTACCTGTCTCTCTCTTCCTTTATTTAGCCCAGCCTGACTCAATACATTACCTGTCTCTCTCTTTCTTTATTTAGCCCAGCCTGACTCAATACATTACCTGTCTCTCTACTCCCCTCCTTTATTTAGCCCGGCCTGACTCAATACATTACCTGTCTCTCTCTTCCTTTATTTAGCCCAGCCTGACTCAATACATTACCTGTCTCTCTCTTTCTTTATTTAGCCCAGCCTGACTCAATACATTACCTGTCTCTCTCTTTCTTTATTTAGCCCAGCCTGACTCAATACATTACCTGTCTCTCTCTTCCTTTATTTAGCCCAGCCTGACTCAATACATTACCTGTCTCTCTCTTCCTTTATTTAGCCCAGCATGACTCAATACATTACCTGTCTCTCTCTTCCTTTATTTAGCCCAGCCTGACTCAATACATTACCTGTCTCTCTCTTCCTTTATTTAGCCCAGCATGACTCAATACATTACCAGTCTCTCTATTCCTTTATTTAGCCCAGCCTGACTCAATACATTACCTGTCTCTCTCTTCCTTTATTTAGCCAAGCCTGACTCAATACATTACCTGTCTCTCTCTTCCTTTATTTAGCCCAGCATGACTCAATACATTACCTGTCTCTCTCTTCCTTTATTTAGCCCAGCCTGACTCAATACATTACCTGTCTCTCTCTTCCTTTATTTAGCCCAGCATGACTCAATACATTACCAGTCTCTCTATTCCTTTATTTAGCCCAGCCTGACTCAATACATTACCAGTCTCTCTATTCCTTTATTTAGCCCAGCCTGACTCAATACATTACCTGTCTCTCTTCTCCCCTTCTTTATTTAGCCCAGCCTGACTCAATACATTACCTGTCTCTCTCTTCCTTTATTTAGCCCAGCCTGACTCAATACATTACCTGTCTCTCTCTTCCTTTATTTAGCCCAGCCTGACTCAATACATTACCTGTCTCTCTCTTCCTTTATTTAGCCCAGCCTGACTCAATACATTACCAGTCTCTCTATTCCTTTATTTAGCCCAGCCTGACTCAATACATTACCTGTCTCTCTCTTCCTTTATTTAGCCCAGCCTGACTCAATACATTACCTGTCTCTCTCTTTCTTTATTTAGCCCAGCCTGACTCAATACATTACCTGTCTCTCTCTTCCTTTCTTTAGCCCAACCTGACTCAATACATTACCTGTCTCTCTACTCCTTTATTTAGCCCAGCCTGCTATAATACATTGCTGTGAATTGATCATTAATTACTAGCACCGCTTTGGACGTTGATTTTGGTGAACATGTCGAATAAGAACCATTCATCATTAAACAGTAGAGCCCAGTTTACCATATCAGTCCCGAGACCCCAGCAAAAATCTGCTTTTCATTTATCTGACTTTCATTTATCTGCATGTCCAGCTCTTACATTTAGCCTCACAATGAAGTGTTTCACACATTTTCTGTTCAGGATAACCAGGACTACAGTATATAGTTTCATTCATGAGTTTTATTGATAAATGTCAATAAACCAAATAAAGTTAGCCCAAGCAAAATCCTGATCAAAATGAATTTATAAGAATGCTGTAAATAATGAAATTGTTTGCTCACTGGGACATTAATATCCAGCTACTGTGTAGTGTTTGGAGTTTGTGACAGCAACTATGTGAACTTATTAAAGTACGCCCTGGGATTAACTATGAAAAATAATTACCTCCTAACGACTCCTGTATCACTTGTGAGCATCATAGAGCAAAACCTGTGTGTGTTGGCGAGAGTCTCAGCTGTTCACAGACAGCTTTTAATAGTTTGTAGGTCAAACCATTCAGAGTTTACAGACATTTTCATAGAAAGACCTGTCCTCGGGCCCTTTCAGGATCCGCCCTTGTCTTACAAACAACAGTCTAGCTCAGCCGCCATCAATCACACAGACTAATGGTTAGTTTTTGTATTTGTATTTTATTATGGATCCCCATGAGCTGCTGCCAAAGCAGAAGCTACTCTTCCCGGGGTCCAGCAAAATGAAGGGAGTTTGTACAATTTTAAAACATTACAATATATTCACAGATGTCACAACACACTGTGCGCCCTCAGGCCCCTACTCTACCACTACCACATATCTACAGTACAAAATCTGTGTGTGTGTGTGTGTGTGTGTGTGTGTGTGTGTGTGCGTGCGTGCGTGCGTGCGTGCCAAGTTTTGTGTTGCTTCACAGTCCCCGCTTTTCCACAAGGTGTTTTTTCCTCTATTTTTTAAATCAAATTTTACTGCTTGCGTCAGTTACTTGATGTGGAATAGAGTTCCATGTAGTCATGGCTCTATGTAGTACTGTGGAATAGAGTTCCATGTAGTCATGGCTCTATGTAGTACTGTGGAATAGAGTTCCATGTAGTCATGGCTCTATGTAGTACTGTGGAATAGAGTTCCATGTAGTCATGGCTCTATGTAGTACTGTGGAATAGAGTTCCATGTAGTCATGGCTCTATGTAGTACTGTGGAATAGAGTTCCATGTAGTCATGGCTCTATGTAGTACTGTGGAATAGAGTTCCATGTAGTCATGGCTCTATGTAGTACTGTGGAATAGAGTTCCATGTAGTCATGGCTCTATGTAGTACTGTGGAATAGAGTTCCATGTAGTCATGTCTCTATGTGGTACTGTGGAATAGAGTTCCATGTAGTCATGGCTCTATGTAGTACTGTGTGCCTCCCATAGTCTGTTCTGGACTTGGGGACTGTGAAGAGACCTCTGGTGACATGTCTTGTGGGGTATGCATGGGTGTCCAAGCTATGTGCCAGTAGTTCAAACAGAACGCTCGGTGCATTCAACATGTCAATACCTCTCACAAATAAAAGTAGTGATGAAGTCAATCTCTCCTCCACTTTCAGCCAGGAGAGATTGACATGCATATTATTAATATTAGCTCTCTGTGTACATCCAAGGGCCAGCCATGCTGCCCTGTTCTGAGCCAATTGCAATTTCCCTGAGTTTTTGTGGCACCTGACCACAAGACTGGACAGTAGTCAAGGTGCAACAAAACTAGGGCCTGTAGGACCTGCCTTGTTGATAGTGTTGTTAAGAAGGCAGAGTATCGCTTTAATACAGACAGACTTCTCCCCATCTTAGCTACTGTTGTACCAATATCTTTTGACCATGACAGTTTACGATCCAGAGTTACTCCAAGCAGTTTAGTCATTTCAACTTGCTCAATTTCCACATTATTTATTACAAGATTTAGGTGAGGTTTAGGGTTTGTGAGTGTTTTGTTCCAAATACAATGCTCTTAGTTTTATAAATATTTAGGGCTAAATTATTCCTTGCCACACATTCTGAAACTAACTGCAGCTCTTTGTTGAGTGTTGCAGTCATTTCAGTCGCTGTAGTAGCTGACATGTACAGTGTTGAGTCATCCGCATACATAGAAACTCTGGCTTTACTTAAAGTCAGTGGCATGTCATTAGTAAAAAAAATAAAAAGCAAGGGGCCTAAACAGCTACCCTGGGGATTTCCTGATTCTAACTGGATTATATTTCATATGTTTCCGTTAAAGAACACCATCTGTGTTCTGTTAGACAGGTAACTCTTTATCCACATTTTGGCAGGGGGTGTAAAGCCATAACACATATGTTTTTCCAGCAGCAGACTATGATCAATAATATCAAAAGCTGCCAGACTTATACCTTTTGCCTAATCCCTCTCAACCATAGCATTTTTTAAATTCCTCTTCAATCCAAGGGGATTTAACAGTTTCTACAGTCATTTTTTTTATTGGGTGCGTGCTTATTAGTAACTGGAATGAGTAGTTTCATAAATATGTCAAGTGCAGCGTCTGGTTGCTCCTCATGACACACCACAGACCAGCAGCGTCTGGTTGCTCCTCATTACACACCACAGACCAGCAGCGTCTGGTTGCTCCTCATTACAGACCACAGACCAGCAACGTCTGGTTGCTCCTCATTACACACCACAGACCAGCAGCGTCTGGTTGCTCCTCATTACACACCACAGACCAGCAGCGTCTGGTTGCTCCTCATTACACACCACAGACCAGCAGCGTCTGGTTGCTCCTCATTACAGACCACAGACCAGCAGCGTCTGGTTGCTCCTCATTACACACCACAGACCAGCAGCGTCTGGTTGCTCCTCATTACACACCACAGACCAGCAACGTCTGGTTGCTCCTCATTACACACCACAGACCAGCAGCGTCTGGTTGCTCCTCATTACAGACCACAGACCAGCAGCGTCTGGTTGCTCCTCATTACAGACCACAGACCAGCAACGTCTGGTTGCTCCTCATTACACACCACAGACCAGCAGCGTCTGGTTGCTCCTCATTACAGACCACAGACCAGCAGCGTCTGGTTGCTCCTCATTACACACCACAGACCAGCAGCGTCTGGTTGCTCCTCATTACAGACCACAGACCAGCAGCGTCTGGTTGCTCCTCATTACACACCACAGACCAGCAGCGTCTGGTTGCTCCTCATTACAGACCACAGACCAGCAACGTCTGGTTGCTCCTCATTACACACCACAGACCAGCAGCGTCTGGTTGCTCCTCATTACAGACCACAGACCAGCAGCGTCTGGTTGCTCCTCATTACACACCACAGACCAGCAGCGTCTGGTTGCTCCTCATTACAGACCACAGACCAGCAGCGTCTGGTTGCTCCTCATTACACACCACAGACCAGCAGCGTCTGGTTGCTCCTCATTACACACCACAGACCAGCAGCGTCTGGTTGCTCCTCATTACACACCACAGACCAGCAGCGTCTGGTTGCTCCTCATTACACACCACAGACCAGCAGCGTCTGGTTGCTCCTCATTACACACCACAGACCAGCAGCGTCTGGTTGCTCCTCATTACACACCACAGACCAGCAGCGTCTGGTTGCTCCTCATTACACACCACAGACCAGCAGCGTCTGGTTGCTCCTCATTACACACCACAGACCAGCAGCGTCTGGTTGCTCCTCATTACACACCACAGACCAGCAGCGTCTGGTTGCTTCTCATTACACACCACAGACCAGCAGCGTCTGGTTGCTCCTCATTACACACCACAGACCAGCAGCGTCTGGTTGCTTCTCATTACACACCACAGACCAGCAGCGTCTGGTTGCTCCTCATTACACACCACAGACCAGCAGCGTCTGGTTGCTTCTCATTACACACCACAGACCAGCAGCGTCTGGTTGCTCCTCATTACACACCACAGACCAGCAGCGTCTGGTTGCTTCTCATTACACACCACAGACCAGCAGCGTCTGGTTGCTCCTCATTACACACCACAGACCAGCAGCGTCTGGTTGCTTCTCATTACACACCACAGACCAGCAGCGTCTGGTTGCTCCTCATTACACACCACAGACCAGCAGCGTCTGGTTGCTCCTCATTACACACCACAGACCAGCAGCGTCTGGTTGCTCCTCATTACACACCACAGACCAGCAGCGTCTGGTTGCTCCTCATTACACACCACAGACCAGCAGCGTCTGGTTGCTCCTCATTACACACCATAGACCAGCAGCGTCTGGTTGCTCCTCATTACACACCACAGACCAGCAGCGTCTGGTTGCTCCTCATTACACACCACAGACCAGCAGCGTCTGGTTGCTCCTCATTACACACCACAGACCAGCAGCGTCTGGTTGCTCCTCATTACACACCACAGACCAGCAGCGTCTGGTTGCTCCTCATTACACACCACAGACCAGCAGCGTCTGGTTGCTCCTCATTACACACCACAGACCAGCAGCGTCTGGTTGCTCCTCATTACACACCACAGACCAGCAGCGTCTGGTTGCTCCTCATTACACACCACAGACCAGCAGCGTCTGGTTGCTCCTCATTACACACCACAGACCAGCAGCGTCTGGTTGCTCCTCATTACACACCACAGACCAGCAGCGTCTGGTTGCTCCTCATTACACACCACAGACCAGCAACGTCTGGTTGCTCCTCATTACACACCACAGACCAGCAGCGTCTGGTTGCTCCTCATTACACACCACAGACCAGCAACGTCTGGTTGCTCCTCATTACACACCACAGACCAGCAACTATTCTTTACATCATCAACAATCCCTACAAAACTTATTGTATGACCTCGTATACACTATATCATGCCCAGCCTTTGGAACTCTGGTTTTCCTAGATGTGGCTACTATATTGTGATCACTACATCCGATGGATTTCGATACTTTTTTAAAGCACATTTCTGCAGCATTAGTAAAGATGTGATCAATACATGTTGATGATTTAATTCCTGTGCCGTTTGTAACTACACGGGTAGGTTGACTGACAACCTGAACCAGGTATATACTTCTCTGTTGATATCACGTACATTATCAAGCATTTCACAAATATTATCCAGATACTGACTGTTAGCACTTGCTGGTCTATAGTAGCTTTCCACCAGAATGGGCTTTAGGTAAAGCAGATGAACCTGTAGCCATATTACTTCAACAGTATTTAACATTATCCAGATACTGACTGTTAACACTTGCTGGTCTATAGTAGCTTTCCACCAGAATGGGCTTTAGGTGAGGCAGATGAACCTGTAGCCATATTACTTCAACAGTATTTAACATTAGATCGTCTGTAAGCTTTACAGGAATGTGATTCTGAATATAGACCGCAACACTGCCTCCGTTGGCATTTCTGTCTTTTCGGTAGATGTTATAACCATGTATTGCTACCACTGTATCATCAAAGGTGTTATCTAAATGAGTTTCAGAGATAGTCAGAATATGAATGTCATCTGCTACTAGCAAGTTATTGACTTCATGGACCTTGTTTCTTAGGCTACATATGTTAATATGGTCTATTTTAAGCACTTTTCTAGGTTGCTTGATTGTTTTGAATGCTTTACTGGGAAGCTTATCAGAGGTAGACTTAATTACGTTATTTACATTGGAGCTGATAGTGCAGGGTGAACTGCATAAAGTGGTCTTCCTACTATTGCACACCGCCTCAGTGCTAACAGTGTAACTGGTTTATAGGCTCATGATTACTGCTTACAATAGCTGTAGGATAAACAGATGTATTTGGTGCAATTAGGAGTACATACATTAAATTACTTACACTGTGTTTGCCAATGCCCCTAAGATCATGTACATTTGATGCAGCATTATGACGACTCAATGTCACAATGGTAGGGATTAACTGAGCTGGTCTTGGATCATTTACCAGTCATTGTTTCAACGTAGCCTTGAAATGCGTGGACAGAGTCCAGGAGTCAAGATGATTTGGATGGACTCCGTCATTCCTGTACAGTATCTTCTGTTCCCAGAAGGTGACAAAGTCATCAATAAACGTGACTCCAGCAGAGCTACAGTAGTCTTTTAGCCAGATGTGTAATGCCAGCAGTCTGCTGAATCTTTCACACCCACGGGCCAACGATGGTACTGGGCCTGAAATTATTGCCTGTTTTTTGGAGTCTTGTAATGCTAAAATCAGTTCTTTAAAATTCATTTTCAAATGTTCCCGAGGAAGCCCTCCTGATGTCGTTTGACCCCACATGGACAACGACAGTGTCAGCTCCCGGCATCTGTGGTAGAACAGTCGGAAGCAGCCTTGTTATGTCCTGTACTCATGCTGCTGTGTAGCACAGGGTTTTTGCCTTGGGGACCGAGATGTTTCTCACCATAGAGCTGTCTACGATGACAGCTCGTGATGTTGAATGGGCCGGTCTCTCAGGCAGCCTCACCGTCTGATGAGGCTGGGAGCTCCGAGGATCTGAACCCGAGGTAGAAGCCACCGGAGAGGGAGACAGAACAGAGGACGAAGACTCAGGTACCTCTGGATCCGATCTTGAATGGGAAGCCACCACGGATGAAGGTGTGGTGTCCATGGGACTGGTGTGTGTGTGTGTGTGTGTGTGTGTGTGTGTGTGTGTGTGTGTGTGTGTGTGTGTGTGTGTGTGTGTGTGTGTGTGTGTGTGTGTGTGTGTGTGTGTGTGTGTGTGTGTGTGTGTGTGTGTGTGTGTGTGTGTGTGTGTGTGTGTGTGTGTGTGTGTGCGTGCGTGCGAGTGTGTAAGTAGAAAAAACATGTTGACTCACCCTACTTTTAGAGAAACACCAATGCCATCCTCCTCTCTTTCATGTTGACTCACCCTACTTCCTACTTCTAGAGAAACACCATCCTCCTCTTTCATGTTGATGAGATATGGTCTATGACTGTCATACAATAAACTATTTTTATTTTTTTGTCCAAGGCTACCTTACTAAACTGCTTGCTCGCTAGCCTAACTTCCTTTCATGGGCAATGCTGAGCTAGCTGGTTAAAATGATCCTCCTACATCGAGCTACATGTTGAACTTCCATCCTCTCGGCCCTGGGGCACATGAATTTATCGTTGGATCACAATCGCTATTATAATCATTGGCCAGTACGGATAATTTTAGTAAAACCACAAGTCCAAGCCCTTATCTCCATCCAAGGCTAATTTAGATAAAACCACAAGTCGGTTTAAGAAGGGTGGGGGCACCCCCTATTTATTTTCCTGTTTCTACTGAATATATTACTTCTACTCTGTGTATTTCTTCCTGACGTTGTTCTTTTGTGTCAGACTGCAGGTACATGTTTATACATTGAAATGGATACTGTTCTTGTAACTCAACGAGACAAAACAAATACAAATGTGGAGAAAAAAAAAAATATATATATATATATATATATATATATATAAAATAAAATACTGTTTGGAATCGACAGCAGTGGTTTTAAATTAACCCTGGTTTAGAGGGACATACATCAGTTGGAATCTGTTTATTCTGATGTCCTATGAGACTGCATCCCAAATTCCTGCATCCACTCCTTTATAGAACACTACCTAATAGGGCTCTGGTCAAAAGTAGTGTGTTATATAGTGAATAGGGTGCCATTTGGGAGACATCAATAGACTTCTTGTTTTCACGAAAGGTGGACATGATACCACAGCTCTGATGTAATTTATGCTACAGATGTTTGCTGCTACCGAGGAGCTCTGCCTGCCCTACCTCCTCTCCTCTGGGGACTCCTCCTGATTCATTTATATGATCAGATTGTATATCCCCAGCCCTATTAATATTGCTCTTTGGCAGAAGAAGATCATATCTTGGCAAATTGAATATTCACCCTTTTAATAAGTCAAAGCTGCCAGATTGCCATTACTCCACCATTACTACATTACTCCACTATACCTCCACTATTACTCCGCTAATACTGCATTACTCCACTGTACCTCCACTATTGCTCCGCTAATACTGCATTACTCCACTATACCCCCACTATTACTCCGCCATTTCTGCATTACTCCACTATACCTCCGCTATTACTCCACCATTACTACATTACTCCACTATACCTCCACTATTCCTCCACCATTACTACATTACTCCACTATGCTTCCACTATTACTCCACTAATACTGCATTACTTCACTATACCTCCACTATTACTTCGTAATTTCTACATTACTCCACTATACCTCCGCTATTACTCCACTAATACTGCATTACTCCACTATTACTACACCATTACTACATTACTCCACTATACCTCCACTATTACTACACCATTACTACATTACTTCACTATACCTCCACTATTACTCCGCTATTGCAACATTGCTCTGCTATTACTCCACTATTGTCACACTACTCCATATTTACTTTGCTATTACTTGGCCATTACTACATTACTCCATAAGTACTTCACTATTACTGCATTACTCCATAACTACTTCTCCATTACCCCACTATTACTACATTACTCCATATTTACTTCACTATTACTACATTATTCCATACATACTTAACTTTTACTTCACTATTACTGCATTACTCCATAACTACTTCTCCATTACCCCACTATTACTACATTACTCCATATTTACTTCACTATTACTACATTATTCCATACATACTTCACTTTTACTTCACTATTACTGCATTACTCCATAATTACTTTGCCATTATTCTACCATTACTACATTACTCCATAATCACTTCACGATTACTACATTACTCCATATCTACTTCATTATTACTCCACTATTACTACATTACTCCATAATTACTTCACTACTACTCCACTATTGCTACATTGCGTCATAATTACTTCACGAGTACTCCACTATTACAACATTACTCCATAAGTACTTCACTATTACTACATTACTCCATAATTACTTCACTATTACTCCACTATTACTACATTACTCCACAATTACTTTGCTGTTACTCCACTATTACTACATTACTCCATAATTACTTTGCTGTTACTCCAATGGTACTACATTACTCCACCAATACTACACTATTACTGTAATTATGCCACTATTACAGCACTATTTCTCCACTACTACTAAACTATTGTTGAATATTTATCCACTGTTACCCCCAATTACTACTAAATTGCAACTCTATCACAACTCAATCACTATATCACTTCTCTATCAATTCTCTATGAAATACTCCATCAATATATCACTATATCACTATTATATAAGTGCTCCATCACTACTCTTTTACTACTCTATCAATACTCTGTCACTACTCTAGCTCTATATCACTTCTCTATTACTACTCTATCACTATATCACTATATCACCACTATCACTATTCTATCATTACTCTATCACTACTCTATCAATATATACCAATTATATCACTACTCCATCACTACTCTATTACTACTCAATCACTACTCTATCACTATTTTATCACTATATCACTTCTCTATCACTACTCCATCACTATATCACCTCTCTATCACTACTCCATCACTATATCACCATATCACCACTATCACTATTCTATCACTACTCTATCACTATATAAAAATGATATCACTACTCCATCACTCCTCTATTACTACTCAATCACTATATCATTTTTCTACTCCTACACTATCACAATATCACCATATCATAACTCTACCACTAATCTATCACTATACCACTGTCACTAATCCATCACTACTCTATCACTATATCACTTCTCTATCACTACTCCATCACTATATCACTATATCGTTATTATATCACTACTCCATCACTACTCTATTACTACTCCACTATTACTATATACTACGCCACTACGGCAATATATTACTCCACTACTACCATATACTACCATACTACCATACCATTACTTCACTATTACTCCACTACTACTATATATTACTCCACTACTACTATATATTACTCCACTACTACTATATATGACTCCACTACTACTATATATTACTTCACTATTACTATATATTACTTCACTATTACTCCACTACTACTATATATTACTCCACTACTACTATATATTACTCCACCACTACTATATATTACTCCACTATTACTATATATTACTTCACTATTACTATATATTACTCCACTACTACTATATATTACTTCACTATTACTCCACTACTACTATATATTACTCCACTACTGCTATATATTACTCCACTACTACTATATATTACTCCACTACTACTATATATTACTCCACTACTGCTATATATTACTCCACTACTACTATATATTACTCCACTACTGCTATATATTACTCCACTACTACTATATATTACTCCACTACTACTATATATTACTCCACTATTACTCCACTACTACTATATATTACCTCACTACTACTATATATGACTCCACTACTACCATATATGACTCCACTACTACTATATATTACTCCACTACTACTATATATTACTCCACTACTACTATATATTACTTCACTATTACTCCACTACTACTATATATTACTTCACTATTACTCCACTACTACTATATATTACCTCACTACTACTATATATGACTCCACTACTACTATATATGACTCCACTACTACTATATATTACTCCACTACTAATATATATTACTCCACTACTACTATATATTACTCCACTACTACTATATATTACTCCACCACTACTATATATGACTCCACTACTACTATATATTACTCCACTACTACTATATATTACTCCACTACTACTATATATTACTCCACTACTACTATATATTACTCCACTACTACTATATATTACTCCACTACTACTATATATTACTCCACTACTACTATATATTACTTCACTATTACTCCACTACTACTATATATTACTTCACTATTACTCCACTACTACTATATATTACCTCACTACTACTATATATGACTCCACTATTACTCCACTATTACTCCACCACTACTATATGTTACTTCACTATTACTCCACTACTACTATATATTACTCCACTACTACTATATATTACTCCACTATTACTCCACCACTACTATATGTTACTTCACTATTACTCCACTACTACTATATATTACTCCACCACTACTATATGTTACTTCACTATTCCTCCACTATTACTCCTCCGCTACTTCACTATGACTATATATTACTCCACTACTACTGTATATTACTCTACTACTATATATTACTCCACTACTACTATATATTGCTCCACTACTACTATATATTACTCCACTACTACTATATATTACTCCACTACTACTATATATTACTCCACTACTACTATATATTACTCCACCACTACTATATATTACTCCACTACTACTATATATTACTCCACTACTACTATATATTACTCCAGTACTACTATATATTACTTCACTACTACTATATATTACTCCACTATTACTCCACTACTACTATATATTACTCCACTACTACTATATATTACTCCACTACTACTATATGTTACTCCACTACTACTCTATATTACTCCACCACTACTATATATTACTCCACTACTACTATATATTACTCCACTACTACTATATATTACTCCACTATTACTCCACTACTACTATATATTACTCCACTACTACTATATATTACTCCACTATTACTATATATTACTCCACTACTACTATATATTACTCTACCACTACTATATATTACTCCACCACTACTATATATGACTCCACTACTACTATATATTACTCCACTACTACTATATATTACTCCAGTACTACTATATATTACTCCACTACTACTATATATTACTCCACCACTACTATATATGACTCCACTACTACTATATATTACTCCACTACTACTATATATGACTCCACTACTACTATATATTACTCCACTACTACTATATATTACTCCACCACTACTATATATTACTCCACTATTACTCCACTACTACTATATATTACTTCACTATTACTATATATTACTCCACTACTACTATATATTACTTCACTATTACTATATATTACTCCACTACTACTATATATTACTCCACTACTACTATATATTACTTCACTATTACTCCACTACTACTATATATTACTCCACTACTACTATATATTACTCCACTACTACTATATATTACTCCTCTACTACTATATATTACTCCACTACTACTATATATTACTTCACTATTACTATATATTACTCCACTACTACTATATATTACTCCACTACTACTATATATTACTTCACTATTACTCCACTACTACTATATATTACTCCACTACTACTATATATTACTCCACTACTACTATATATTACTCCACTACTACTATATATTACTCCACCACTACTATATATTACTCCACCACTACTATATATTACTCCACTACTACTATATATGACTCCACTACTACTATATATTACTCCACTACTACTATATATTACTCCACTACTACTATATATTACTCCACTACTACTATATATTACTCCACTACTACTATATATTACTTCACTATTACTCCACTACTACTATATATTACTCCACTACTACTATATATTACTCCACTACTACTATATATTACTCCACTACTACTATATATTACTCCACTACTACTATATATTACTCCACCACTACTATATATTACTCCACTACTACTATATATTACTCCACTACTACTATATATTACTTCACTATTACTCCACTACTACTATATATTACTCCACTACTGCTATATATTACTCCACTACTACTATATATTACTCCACTACTACTATATATTACTCCACTACTGCTATATATTACTCCACTACTACTATATATTACTCCACTACTACTATATATTACTCCACCACCGCTATATATTACTCCACTACTACTATATATTACTCCACTATTACTCCACTACTACTATATATTACTCCACTACTACTATATATTACTCCACTACTACTATATATTACTCCACTACTACTATATATTACTCCACTACTACTATATATTACTCCACCACTACTATATATTACTCCACCACTACTATATATTACTCCACTACTACTATATATTACTCCACTACTACTATATATTACTCCACTACTGCTATATATTACTCCCCTACTACTATATATTACTCCAGTACTACTATATATTACTTCACTACTACTATATATTACTCCACTACTACTATATATTACTCCACTACTACTATATATTACTCCACTACTACTATATATTACTCCACTATTACTCCACTACTACTATATATTACTCCACTATTACTCCACTACTACTATATATTACTCCACTACTGCTATATATTACTCCACTATTACTCCACTACTACTATATATTACTCCACTACTACTATATATTACTCCCCTACTACTATATGTTACTCCACTACTACTATATATTACTCCACTACTACTATATATTACTCCACTATTACTATATATTACTCCACTACTAATATATATTACTCCACTATTACTCCACTACTACTATATATTACTCCACTACTACTATATATTACTCCACTACTACTATATATTACTCCACTATTACTATATATTACTCCACTACTGCTATATATGACTCCACTACTACTATATATTACCTCACTACTACTATATATGACTCCACTACTACTATATATGACTCCACTACTACTATATATTACTCCACTACTACGATATATTACTCCAGTACTACTATATATTACTCCACTACTACTATATATTACTCCACTATTACTCCACCACTACTATATATTACTCCACTACTACTATATATTACTCCACTACTACTATATATTACTCCACTACTACTATATATTACTCTACTACTATATATTACTCCACTACTACTATATATTACTCCACTACTACTATATATTACTCCACTACTACTATATATTACTCCACTACTACTATATATTACTCCACTACTACTATATATTACTCCACTATTACTCCACCACTACTATATATTACTCCACTACTACTATATATTACTCCACTACTACTATATATTACTCCACTACTACTATATATTACTCCACTACTACTATATATTACTCCACTACTACTATATATTACTCCACTACTACTATATATTACTCCACTATTACTCCACCACTACAATATATTACTCCACTACTACTATATATTACTCCACTATTACTCCACCACTACTATATATTACTCCACTACTACTATATATTACTCCACTACTACTATATATTACTCTACTACTATATATTACTCCACTACTACTATATATTACTCCACTATTACTCCACCACTACTATATATTACTCCACTACTACTATATATTACTCCACTACTACTATATATTACTCCACTACTACTATATATTACTCTACTACTATATATTACTCCACTACTACTATATATTACTCCACTACTACTATATATTACTCCACTACTACTATATATTACTCCACTACTACTATATATTACTCCACTACTACTATATATTACTCCACTATTACTCCACCACTACTATATATTACTCCACTACTACTATATATTACTCCACTACTACTATATATTACTCCACTACTACTATATATTACTCCACTACTACTATATATTACTCCACTACTACTATATATTACTCCACTACTACTATATATTACTCCACTATTACTCCACCACTACTATATATTACTCCACTACTACTATATATTACTCCACTACTACTATATATTACTCTACTACTATATATTACTCCACTACTACTATATATTACTCCACCACTACTATATATTACTCCACTATTACTATATATTACTCCACTACTGCTATATATTACTCCACTACTACTATATATTACTCCACTACTACTATATATTACTCCACTACTACTATATATTACTCCACTATTACTATATATTACTCCACTACTACTATATATTACTCCACTACTACTACATGTTACTCCACTACTACTATATATTACTCCAGTACTACTATATGTTACTCCACTACTACTATATATTACTCCCCTACTAACAGCAAGACATTTTTTTCCGACATTTCATGATTTCTTGTTATTTCAACTAACAACACAAATAGCACGGTGACAGTAATCCAGATGGAATTCAGAAGTAGCGACACTGGATGACTTTACACAGTATATATGATACGGTATGTACTATATGACAAGATACCATGCTACACAGCGACCACAATATTATTGGAGAATATGGAAACCTTATATTTGCCTTCTGACTTTCATTGACGAACTGTCATTTGCTAACAGAGAACTGACACAGCCACAATAGTAGTAGAAGTGACTCTCTGGCAGTGGATCTGGCAGATCATTTCCCCCCTCCACACTTTACAGTAAACATCTGTTGTGTTACATTGAGGTATTAATGTGTGTTCATGCCTGAGTTAATGGAACTCACAGGCACACACACCCACCCACCCACAGGCACACGCACACACAGGCACACACACACACACACAGGCACACGCACACACAGGCACACACACACACACACAGGCACACGCACACACAGGCACACACACCCACCCACAAGCACACGCACACACAGGCACACACACACACACACACAGGCACACGCACACACAGGCACACACACACACACACAGGCACACGCACACACAGGCACACACACACACACACAGGCACACACACCCACCCACAGGCACACACACCCACCCACAGGCACACGCACACACAGGCACACACACACACACACAGGCACACGCACACACAGGCACACACACACACACACAGGCACACGCACACACACACACACGCACAACCACATGCACACACACAAACCCACCCACACACACACACACACAAACCCACCCACACAGGCACACACACCCACCCACAGGCACACGCACACACAGGCACACGCACACACAGGCACACACACACACACACACACGCACAACCACATGCACACACACAAACCCACCCACACACACACACACAAACCCACCCACACAGGCACACACACACACACACACACACACACACACACACACACACACACACACACACACACACACACACCCACCCACAGGCACACACACAGGCACGCACACAGGCACACGCACACACAGGCACACACACACACACGCACAACCACATGCACACACACAAACCCACCCACACACACACACACAAACCCACCCACACAGGCACACACACACACACACACAAACACGCACAACCACACACACGCACAACCACACACACGAACACACGCACACGCACGTGCACGAACACACACAAATGGAGTCAAGAGAGGACTCTGGAAAGCATTTTAATTAATAGGCTACCGATGACAAAAAAAGTTTGATGAATTTCCCCAGGGTGGTGAAAGTGTACAGTGATCTTGATGCTCCGTTCCAGTTAATATCCAGGGTCATATTCTGGTCTCATCATGGGGCGGCAGGGTAGCCTAGTGGTTAGAGCGTTGGACTAGTAACTGAAAGGTTGCAAGTTCATATCCCCGAGCTGACAAGGTAGAAATCTGTTGTTTTGTCCCTGAACAGGCAGTTAACCCACTGTTTCTAGGCCGTTATTGAAAATAAGAATTTGTTCTTAACTGACTTGCCTAGTTAAATAAAGGTAAAATAAAAATAAATAAAAATGTAGACTAGATACCAGCACTGTATCTAAGAGCTAGAACGCACATGCCAAGACCAGGGCATGCGCAGCTGGTAGCCTAGTGGTTAGAGTGTAGAGGCGGCAGGTAGCATAGTGGTTTAGTGGTTAGAGCGTGGAGGCGGCAGGTAGCCTAGTGGTTAGAGCGTAAGGGCGGCAGGTAGCCTAGTGGTTAGAGCGTGGAGGCGGCAGGTAGCCTAGTGGTTAGAGCGTGGAGGCGGCAGGTAGCCTAGTGGTTCGAGGGTAGGGGCGGCAGGTAGCCTAGTGGTTAGAGCGTGGAGGCGGCAGGTAGCCTAGTGGTTCGAGGGTAGGGGCGGCAGGTAGCCTAGTGGTTAGAGCGTTGAACCAGTAACCGAAAAGTTGCAAGATCAAATCACGAGCTGACAAAGTGAAAAACCTGTCGTTCTGCCACTGAACAAGGCAGTAATTTAATTCTGTAAATGAAAACTTAAGTGGATAAAAAACTACGTTTTGTGTGCACAACGTCATCACACACGGACTTTTATCTGCAACAAGTCAGGTTGGTGGATATACCACTGGTGGGATAATGCACATATTTTCTATATGCATATTTTAGAATATTCCCATGAAAATCTCTCGCCAAATGGATCTAAACTTACATACTGAGGGTCAATTCGGTAGGTTATTAATGAGAAGTAATAGATAGTAATGTTAAAAACTAGATGGTAATATTATATACCAGACCGTAATGTTATATACTAGACAGTAATGTTATAAACTAGACTGTCATGTTATACATTAGACGGTAATGTTATAAACTAGTTGGTAATGTTATAAACTAGATAGTAATGTTATAAACAAGATGGTAATATTATAAACTAGACAGTAATGTTATGGTAATGTTATTTACTAGAGAGTAATGTTATATACTAGATGGTAATGTTATATACTAGATGGTAATGTTATATACTAGACGGTAATGTTATATACTAGACGGTAATGTTATATACTAGACGGTAATGTTATTAACTAGATGGTAATGTTATATACTAGATGGTAATGTTATAAACTAGACGGTAATGTTATAAACTAGACGGTAATGTTATAAACTAGACAGTAATGTTATGAACTAGACAGTAATGTTATGCCAGTGTTATGTACTAGACAGTAATGTTATAAACTAGACAGTAATGTTATAAACGAGACGGTAATGTTAAATACTAGACAGTAATGTTATAAACTAGACAGTAATGTTATATACTAGACAGTAATGTTATAAACTAGACAGCAATGTTATATACTAGATGGTAATGTTATATACTAGATGGTAATGTTATAAACTAGACAGTAATTGTATAAACTAGACGGTAATGTTATATACTAGACAGTAATGTTAAATACTAGACAGTAATGTTATGGTAATGTTAAATACTAGACGGTAATGTTATATACTAGACAGTAATGTTATGGCAATGTTATATACTAGACAGTAATGTTAAATACAAGACAGTAATGTTATGGTAATGTTAAATACTAGACGGTAATGTTATATACTAGACAGTAATGTTATATACTAGACAGTAATGTTATATACTAGACGGTAATGTTATCGCAATGTTATAAACTAGACGGTAATGTAATGAACTAGACAGTAATGTTATGGCAATGTTATATACTAGACAGCAATATTATAAACTAGACAGTAATGTTATGGCAATGTTATGAACTAGACAGTAATGTTATGGTAATGTTATATACTAGACGGTAACGTTATAAACTAGACGGTAATGTTATAAACTAGACAGTCATGTTATAAACTAGACAGTAATGTTATGGCAATGTTATTTACTAGACAGTGATGTTATATACTAGATGGTAATGTTAAATACTAGACGGTAATGTTATAAATTAGACCGTAATGTTATAAACTAGACTGTAGTGTTATTTTTCTTGATTTAATTTAACCCTTATTTAACCAGGAAGGGCTCATTGAGATTTGAAATCCCTTTTTCAAGAGCCCCCTGGCCAAGATAGGCAGCACAAAGTCCTTACACAATTACAGACAGACAACACGATAAACCTCAGGTAATCTAGTAAAAAAAAAAAAGAATTCACAAGAGTAACAAAATCATAAAACAACAAATTAAAAACATTGACAGGTCAGCGAATCAGCCTCAAAATCCTTCATCAGTGATATAAAAACACCAATCGGGACAAGTTTTTCCAGTTTAAAAGTATTTTGTAAGGCTTTCCAAGCCGATGGCGCAGAGGACATAAAAGCCCTTTTACCAAATTCAGTTCGGACATTTGGAACAGTTAGCAGGATAAAGTTCCACATTTCTGAACAATAAAAATGGCCAAATAAAATGGTAGTAAACCCAAAATGGATTTGTAAATAAAATAATATCTGTGACAGAGCCTACGATTGACTAGAGAAGGCCAGCCAAACCCTGGTATATAAAGTGCAGTGGTGCGTAAGGGTTTTGTAGTTTTAAAATACATCTCAAACTGCCATGGTAAAGGGTGTCAATTGATCTTAAACACTGAATGGAAGCATTCATATATAAAATGTCACCATAGTTTAGCAAAGGCATAAATGTAGCTGATACAAGGATCCTTCTGGCTTCAAAAGAAAAACAGGCCTTTTTCCTAAAAAATGAAAGCTTCATTTTTTGTTGTTGTTGTAAGTTGTTGAATATGCAATTCAAAAGAGAGTCCGTTATCAATTACAATTCCAGGATATTTATATGAGATTACAGTCTCAATCTCAGTGCCCTGACAGGTAATAATAGGTGAAAGGTTCAGAAGTGTATTTCTTGCTTTCGAAAACACCATTAGTTTAGTTTTGTCAGTATTGAGGATAAGCTTCAATTCACACAAGGTATGTTGAACAGTATAAAAAGCAGTTTGCAAGTTCTGGAAAGCTTTTGTGAGAGACACAACAATGAATAACAGTAGTATCATCAGCATGAGAGTGAAGTTGCCCATTTTGCACAGTTTTGTCAAAATGATTTATGTAAAAAGTGAACAAGAGGGGACCAAGTACAGAGCCCTGGGACACACCATTACAGACAGACAATTTAACAGACAAGAGCCCATCAAAATGAGTGCACCGAGTTCTATCACACAGATAGTTAGCAAACCATGCAATTGCATCGTCTGAAATACGTATGGTCGACACTCTCTGCCTTAGTATAGCACGATCAACTGCATCAAAAGCCTTAGAGAGATCAATAAAAAGTGAAACACAGTGCTGTTTTTTTGTCAAGGGCTTCAGTGATATCATTTAAAACCTTCATGGCTGCTGTAATTGTGCTATGCTTCTTCCTGTAGCCCGATTGGTACATTGATCAAATAGAGTTAGTATATAAAAACTATTTTAGCTGTTCACTCACATAGGTTTCAAGTAATTTTGCCAGGGGTGACAGCTTTGAGATTGTCCAATAATTATTTAAAAGAGTTGGATCTTCCCCTTTAAAAAGTACGTCACAACGTTTATCCTTTCAGTCAGCTGACTTGGCTGCTTGGTCGCTTGCCCGTTTCGGTTCAGTTTGGGGACTGATCTAAACATTAATAAGTCCTTTAATCTGAAAAGAAAGCAAATCTTACCGTTGGGTAATTTAATTATGTTAAAACTGTTATTATTAGATAGAAGCTCTATCTATGGCCAAAGCATTCTGGATACAGCATTTAAACGCCTGTCTTCTACAATTAAGAGGATTACAAGGGGAAAACACAAATGATGCACGTCACATTATGAAATGTATTTGCTCATTTAATCAAGAGAGAGAGGGGGAGGAGAGAGTGAGAGGCAGAGAGATAGAGAGAGAGGCAGAGATAGAGAGAGGCAGAAAGAGAGAGAGAAGGGGGGGGGCAGAGAAAGAAGATCCGGAGGGCAGAAGGTGAAGATGGACAGCTGTATGAGCGAGCTGGCTACTCTACGGACTGAGGTGAGAGAACTTAAAGAGGCACACATGGAACTGAAGGATGAGGTCAGAAAGCTGAGGTGTGACAAAGAGCAGGACACACAAAAGCCTGAGATGCTGCTCCTCCCTGAGTCAAATGGCAAATAAATTTAAGAGGATAAACTTTTTACAAAGTCTGGGCTTAGTGTTGTGTTTTGAGCCCCCTTTTAAACCCCCAAAATAAAATGTAAAAAAAAAAGGGGGGGGGGGGGGGGGGCTGCCTGTTGTGCATGCTATTTTGGAATTAATACATGTCACATATCAGTTTGAAAACTTTGTGGAAAAATATATATAATTGTGTTAATAAATAATAATGCACACATGCTCTCTTTTTTTGCTTTCTTGAGTAAGCCAAAATGCAGGTGTTTCAGCCTAGCACAGTGCTTTCTGTGGTGGTGGGGTAAGCCGTTGCACTGTGATTGGCTCAGTGTTCTGTCACTCAAGGGGACACTACGTCAACGTCAAGTCTAAGGGTAGCCCTTTGGGTGCTGCCATAGAGTTACATTAGAAATGCCCCTCCAAGAAGGCTCAAGGTCATTGGCCACAGATAAAATGATGTCAAATATTGTAATATCTACAGTACCTTTGATTGGACTGATCATATCAACATCATACTTTCCAAATCTTAGCTAGCAGTCATCATCATGAATCAAGTTGACAATCTACTGGCAAATCCTTTTTAATCTTTGTCATATGAAGAGAAATAATGAAGAGAAATTATAGATAAAACGTATCGGTGCTCATCGACCATTGGACATAAACATTTCACAACAAGTTGGAAACCACATATTCAACAACGAGTGGTTTGGAAGGAATCAGTGACCGTGGCTGTGTGGTCCCAAATCTGGGATTAAGGGTCTCTTTAACAATTTTTAAATGATAAACATTCAACATTGGCCATGCTTTCAATGAAACATGATTTTTGCCTCGCTCAAGACAACTGTTAAAACTTGGAACTGCGAAAACTTGATTTCAGTGAGTTCAAGACAACGGAGAAGTCGGGAATAAACGATCTCCAACTGGGAAAATACGTTGTGGACGGTCATGCAACTCGGAAACATCTGGACGCTTTATAGAGCTACGACCTTCAGATCAATGACGTTTTATAGAGCTACGACCTTCAGATCAATGACGTTTTATAGAGCTACGACCTTCAGATCAATGACGCTTTATAGAGCTACGACCTTCAGATCAATGACGTTTTATAGAGCTACGACCTTCAGATCAATGACGTTTTATAGAGCTACGACCTTCAGATCAATGACGTTTTATAGAGCGACGACCTTCAGATCAATGACGTTTTATAGAGCTACGACCTTCAGATCAATGACGTTTTATAGAGCGACGACTTTCAGATCAATGACGTTTTATAGAGCTACGACCTTCAGATCAATGACGTTTTATAGAGCTACGACCTTCAGATCAATGACGTTTTATAGAGCTACGACCTTCAGATCAATGACGTTTTATAGAGCTACGACCTTCAGATCAATGACGTTTTATAGAGCTACGACCTTCAGATCAATGACGTTTTGTAGAGCTACGACCTTCAGATCAATGACGTTTTATAGAGCTACGACCTTCAGATCAATGATTCTTTATAGAGCTACGACCTTCAGATCAATGACGTTTTATAGAGCTACGACCTTCAGATCAATGACGTTTTATAGAGCTACGACCTTCAGATCAATGACGTTTTATAGAGCTACGACCTTCAGATCAATGACGTTTTATAGAGCTACGACCTTCAGATCAATGACGTTTTATAGAGCTACGACCTTCAGATCAATGACGTTTTATAGAGCTACGACCTTCAGATCAATGACGTTTTATAGAGCAACGACCTTCAGATCAATGACGTTTTATTGAGCTACGACCTTCAGATCAATGACGTTTTATAGAGCTACGACCTTCAGATCAATGACGTTTTATAGAGCTACGACCTTCAGATCAATGACGTTTTATTGAGCTACGACCTTCAGATCAATGACGTTTTATAGAGCTACGACCTTCAGATCAATGACGTTTTATAGAGCTACGACCTTCAGATCAATGACGTTTTATAGAGCTACGACCTTCAGATCAATGACGTTTTATAGAGCTACGACCTTCAGATCAATGACGTTTTATAGAGCTACGACCTTCAGATCAATGACGTTTTATAGAGCTACGACCTTCAGATCAATGACGTTTTATAGAGCTACGACCTTCAGATCAATGACGTTTTATAGAGCTACGACCTTCAGATCAATGACGTCCCTATTGGTGAAGTCACCTCTACAGGGAACTCTTTTAGGAGATTTACACACAGCTCACCTCTACAGGGGACTCTTTTAGGAGGTTTACATACAGCTCACCTCTACAGGGGACTCTTTTAGGAGGTTTACATACAGCTCACCTCTACAGGGAACTCTTTTAGGAGGTTTACATACAGCTCACCTCTACAAGGGACTCTTTTAGGAGGTTTACATAAAGTTCACCTCTACAGGGGACTCTTTTAGGAGGTTTACAGACAGTTCACCTCTACAGGGAACTATTTTAGGAGGTTTACATACAGCTCACCTGTACAAGGAACTCTTTTAGGAGGTTTACATACAGTTCACCTCTTGGCAGTAGTACTGTAGATGATGTAGTCACAGACTAGATCCAATGTCTTTCAGAGCATTCACAGTCAGCCCACTAACACCACTATCAGACCATAGCAAAATGACACCATACCTTAACAGAACAGAAACAAATAAACAAACTACACTGCGAAGAATTGGCAATCCAAAATGGTGACCTATGGAACACTCACGTTGAAGAACTATGTAGAAATATTGATATTAATTCAGAACAAGAATAAATATGAAAAACTACAAGTTCTCGAATCAGCCATTAAAGACAACCAGAACCCTATGGATTTCCCATTGACAGAGATATAACTATAAGAAAAAACACCGGCTCTGCAACCCAGAAAGACCCGTGGTACTGATGGCATATTAAACTAAATGATCAAATCAGTGGTTGGAACCTAAATTACTTTCCAATCGTTTAGTTCTGAACAGAACCATTTTTTTTTGTTGCGTTCTTTTTTTTTTACCCCATTTTTTTGCAGGTTCTGGAAAGCTTTTGCAACTCCCCAATTGGCTCGGGAGGTGAACGTTGAGTCATGCTTCCTCCGAAACATGAGCCGCCGAACCGCGCTTCTTAACACCCGCCAGCTTAACCCGGAAGTCAGTCATACCAATGTCTCGGAGGAAACACTGTTCACCTGACGAAAGCCTGCAGGTGCCCAGCCCGACACAAGGAGTCACTAGAGTGACTAGATGAGCCAAGTAAACCCGCCACGGCCAAATCCCGCTTTGTGGATTTCCAAAAAGCCTTTGATTCAATTTGGCATGAAGGTACTTTTCTCAAATTAATGAAAAGTGGTGTGAGTGAAAAACGCAGTTTACAACTTGTGCCCAAGTCCTTTGAATATATACTGTACATTAATGAATTAGACCAAAACATGATGATGATTCTGATATTTCCAGAAAAGGTCCAGATGTCAGGGAAACAGTGATACTTTTTCACTGGGCTCCTCTCACATAGAACAAGCAGCCCCACAGGGAACTTCAACCTGGCCGTGAATTTATTTTTATTTTTTATTTTACATTTATTTATACAGGTTTTTCCCGTTGAGATAAGAGGTTTTTTTCCAAGAGAGACCTGGTCCAATAGCAGCAGGGGGAATGTTTCAGACAAAACAACTTACATACACTAACACAACATTCAACAAAACTATAAACACACATACAGTACAGCAAAAACATTTCACGTTAAAAAAACACGAAGGTCTTGACTAAAAACAGCTGTCCTAAAAACAATTACACTATTCTATGATATATACATCAATCAAGTGTTTAAACTCCACCAACGAAACTAGATCATCACATTTTAAAATGTTCAGGAGAGAATTCCAGGACCACGGTGCTAAGTAACTAAAACTATTTCTACCATGACCTGTTCTAATTTCTGGTACTGTTAGAAGCAAATCAGAATGGGACCGTAATTTATATTTATTTACCGACCTGACTAAAAAAGAAAAGAGATAAAATTGCATTTTACCCAACGTGACCTTATAAATCAGTGTTAACCAGTGTTTAAGCCTACAATATGGCCTTATAAATCAGTGTTAACCAGTGTTTAAGCCTACGCAAGGTCAATGACGACCAGCCAACAGCCCTGTTGACATGACAAATGATATGACTTTTTTTTTGGATCTGCATGATATATTAAATCAGGTGCTCTCAGGGTCGTGGTTGAGGCCTTGCATACACATAACGTCACTCAAATCTAACACCGACAGTAATGTACATCGTACCAGCTCCTTCCTGGCCTCCGGAGAAAAACAAGCCTCATGCCAGTAATGTACATCGTACCAGCTCCTTCCTGGCCTCCGGAGAAAAACAAGCCTGATGCCAGTAATGTACATCGTACCAGCTCCTTCCTGGCCTCCGGAGAAAAACAAGCCTGATGCCAGTAATGTACATCGTACCAGCTCCTTCCTGGCCTCCGGAGAAAAACAAGCCTCATGCCGGTAATGTACATCGTACCAGCTCCTTCCTGGCCTCCGGAGAAAAACAAGCCTGATGCCAGTAATGTACATCGTACCAGCTCCTTCCTGGCCTCCGGAGAAAAACAAGCCTGATGCCAGTAATGTACATCGTACCAGCTCCTTCCTGGCCTCCGGAGAAAAACAAGCCTGATGCCAGTAATGTACATCGTACCAGCTCCTTCCTGGCCTCCGGAGAAAAACAAGCCTCATGCCAGTAATGTACATCATACCAGCTCCTTCCTGGCCTCCGGAGAAAAACAAGCCTCATGCCGGTAATGTACATCGTACCAGCTCCTTCCTGGCCTCCGGAGAAAAACAAGCCTCATGCCAGTAATGTACATCATACCAGCTCCTTCCTGGCCTCCGGAGAAAAACAAGCCTCATGCCGGTAATAAAAAAACTATTTTCAGCTTGAGCTTCCTGATCAAGTTCTCTACATGCACAGTGAAGCTCAGCTCGTCATCAACCCACACACCCAAATAGTGTGATTGAATTGAAAGACAAAGCAAACAGGGCGTTTTATGACGTTAAAATATCTATTCAGATAGACATACCAGTTAGAATCTGGCTCAAAATGTTCTAATCAGCAATAGAACCAAGAGCACTATATGGCAGTGAAGGCTGGGGTCCACTATATGGCAGTGAAGGCTGGGGTCCACTATATGGCAGTGAAGGCTGGGGTCCACTATATGGCATTGAAGTGTGGGGTCCACTATATGGCAGTGAAGTGTGGGGTCCACTATATGGCAGTGAAGTGTGGGGTCCACTATATGGCAGTGAAGTGTGGGGTCCACTATATGGCAGTGAAGGCTGGGGTCCACTATATGGCAGTGAAGTGTGGGGTCCACTATATGGCAGTGAAGTGTGGGGTCCACTGTATGGCAGTGAAGGCTGGGGTTCACTATATGGCAGTGAAGGCTGGGGTCCACTATATGGCAGTGAAGTGTGGGGTTCACTATATGGCAGTGAAGTGTGGGGTCCACTATATGGCAGTGAAGTATGGGGTCCACTATATGGCAGTGAAGTGTGGGGTCCACTATATGGCAGTGAAGTATGGGGTCCACTATATGGCAGTGAAGTGTGGGGGTCCACTATATGGCAGTGAAGTGTGGGGTCCACTATATGGCAGTGACGTGTGGGGTCCACTATATGGCAGTGAAGTATGGGGTCCACTATATGGCAGTGAAGTGTGGGGTCCTCTATATGGCAGTGACGTATGGGGTCCACTATATGGCAGTGAAGTGTGGGGTCCTCTTACAAAGCAAGAATTTGACAAATGAGACAACTGAAACCCTGCATGAGGAATTCTGTAAGATCCTCCTCAGAGTTCAGAGTACAAATGCCAACGCATGCAGAGCAGAATTAGGCCAATTCACTCTTCTGATTAATATCCAAAAAGGAAACCCCAAATTGTATAACCATTTAAAGATTTAGAGAGTAAAGGGATATTTTTATCCACGTCGGCACCAACGATGTTAGGATGAAACAGTCAGAGGTCACCAAGCGAAACATAGCTTCAGTGTGTAAATCAGCTAGAAGGATGTGTCGTTGGCATTGAGTAATTGTCTCTGGCCCCCTCCCAGCTAGGGGGAGTGACGAGCTCTTCAGCAGAGTTTCACATCTCAATCGCTTGTTGAAAACTGTTTTCTGCCCCTTCCAAAATATAACATTTGTAGAAAATTGGCACTTTTCTGGGACTCACCCACAAACAGGACCAAGCCTGGCCTGCTGAGGAGTGATGGACTCCATCCTAGCTGGAGGGGTGCTCTCATCTTATATATGAACATATACAGGGCTCTAACTCCCCTAGCTCCACAATGAGATAGGGTGCAGGCCAGGTAGCAGGCTGTTAGCAAGCTCAGTGGAGTCTGCCAATAGCAAAGTCAGCTCAGCTATCCCCATTGAATCCGTGTCCGTGCATCGATCTAGGTTGGGCAAAACTAAACATGGCGCTGTTCGTTTAGCAATCTCACTGGAATAAAGACCTCCATTCTGCCAGTATTGAAAGAGATTGTGATCTCACATCTCAAAATAGGGCTACTTAATTTTAGATCCATCGCTTCCAAGGCAGTTATAGTCAATGAACTAATCACTGATCATAATCTTGATGTGATTGGCCTGACCGAAACATGGCTTAAGCCTGAAAAATGTACTGTGCTAAATGAGGTCTCTCCTCCTATTTCTGCATAGCACTTTGTGACATCGGCTGATGTAAAAAGGGCTTTATAAATACATCTGATTGATTTGATTGATTGAAAAACAAGTGACCCCCTACCACTCCTACCATTATAAAGCCCTCAAATGCCAAGAGGTGGCCATTGAAAAGAGTCTCCTCAGACGGCTGGTCCTGAGGCTAAGTTCACTAACAAACTACCAACTAAACAAAGCCTCAGGACAGCACTCACATCTGGCCCAACCAATTGATCACAAAGCAAAAACTAAAATAGAAAGACACCACGAAAAATCTAAGACATCTTCACTGCCTTTTGTTTCTTAACAGACAGTACATGGTGGCAGACTATCAGACCACTGTAACTGTTTGAAAACTGAGGAAAACACTGACTAGGTGCAGACTCAGTGAACACAGTCTGGTCATAACAGACAGATCTAGATACCCAAGGAGGACAGTCTGGCCATAGAGACTGGTCATCACAGACTGATCCTTTTGACCAGGGCTATGGCCAAAAGTGGTGCACTACTGTATCTACACTGAGTGTACAAAACATGATAGACTGACCAGGTGAGTCCAGGTGAAAGCTATGATCCCTTATTGATGTCACTAGTTAAATCCACTTCAACAGTGTAGAGACAATTGAATCATGGATTGTGTACGTTGGCCATTCAAAGTGTAAAAGTCCAAATATTTGAGTCCCTTTGAACAGGGTGTTGTAGGTAGGTGCCAGGTGCACCCGTTTATGCCAAGAACCACCAGAAACATATCATCCTGCATCCCACTGTTGACTTGCCTCTGAAGCTCAGCAATGTTGGTACTGGTTGGTCTCGGATGGTCCCTGGATGGGAGACCAGATGCTGCTGGAAGTGGTGTTGGAGGGCCAGTAGGAGGAACTCTTACCTCTGATCTGAAAAAATATCCCAATTCCCCAGGGCAGGGATTGGGGACATCGCCCTGTATAGGGTGCTGTCTTTCAGAGGGGACTTTAAACAGGTGACCTGACTCTGTGGTCACCAAAGATCCAATGGCACTTATCATAAGAGTAGGGGTGTTAACAACGGTGTCCACTTCCTGTGGAACTACTCCAAAGATCATTGCTGTAAATGAGAATGTGTTTCCTGTGTGTCCACCACCCAAAGGCCATCCAGCTAATTTGACACAACTGTGGGAAGCATTGGTGGCAACATGGGACAGCATCCCTGTGAAACGCTTTTGACACCTTTTAGAGTCCATGCCCCAACGAATTAAGGCTGTTCCAATGCAAAATGGGGGAGTTGCAACTCAATATTAAGAAGGTGTTCCTAATGTTTGGTACACTCAGCGTACCAAGGCTTGCAGTTGCGTCACAAATCACCTAGCAACCACACCAGGTGCCATGTTGGAAGACCAGAGTCAGTCTGGTGGAAGTCCTCCAATCGTCCAAATGGCTGACTGCATTTTGCTACCACTGGAAACTTTGGGAAGATTACCCACTATTTTGTTTTTCTAAGGACCCAGAAAACAGAGGCAGTGACAGTTCCTATTGAAGTAAGTCAATATTTATAGAAAAAATATAAACAATGTATTATTATCTAGCTAGCTATCTACATGAACTAAGCTACCTAGCTACAGGAACATACTCTATAGCTAGCTAATTGAATTATATATCACCATCTATCTGATTTCATATTAGCTCGTTATCTAGCTACCTATCTTGATGTATTTATCATTGTAACTCTAAATGCATTTGTAGCTAGGTAGCTAGCTAATAGCCATGGAAGAGGGTGAAAGGATTAGCTAGAAGTCGATAGGTGCAGGTACCGTTGTGGGAGGACATTATGAAAATAATCTCCAGTTCCAGTCCCCCAGAAAAACTATGAGGACAGAGAGATACAGTGCCTTGTGAAAGTATTCGGCCCCCTTGAACTTTGCGACCTTTTGCCACATTTCAGGCTTCAAACATAAAGATATAAAACTGTATTTTTTTGTGAAGAATCAACAACAAGTGGGACACAATCATGAAGTGGAACGACATTTATTGGATATTTCAAACTTTTTTAACAAATCAAAAACTGAAAAATTGGGCGTGCAAAATTATTCAGCCTCCTTAAGTTAATACTTTGTAGTGCCACCTTTTGCTGCGATTACAGCTGTAAGTCGCTTGGGGTATGTTTCTATCAGTTTTGCACATCGAGAGACTGAAATTTTTCCCATTCCTCCTTGCAAAACAGCTCGAGCTCAGTGAGGTTGGATGGAGAGCATTTGTGAACAGCAGTTTTCAGTTCTTTCCACAGATTCTCGATTGGATTCAGGTCTGGACTTTGACTTGGCCATTCTAACACCTGGATATGTTTATTTTTGAACCATTCCATTGTAGATTTTGCTTTATGTTTTGGATCATTGTCTTGTTGGAAGACAAATCTCCGTCCCAGTCTCAGGTCTTTTGCAGACTCCATCAGGTTTTCTTCCAGAATGGTCCTGTATTTGGCTCCATCCATCTTCCCATCAATTTTAACCATCTTCCCTGTCCCTGCTGAAGAAAAGCAGGCCCAAACCATGATGCTGCCACCACCATGTTTGACAGTGGGGATGGTGTGTTCAGGGTGATGAGCTGTGTTGCTTTTACGCCAAACATAACGTTTTGCATTGTTGGCAAAAAGTTCAATTTTGGTTTCATCTGACCAGAGCACCTTCTTCCACATGTTTGGTGTGTCTCCCAGGTGGCTTGTGGCAAACTTTAAACGACACTTTTAATGGATATCTTTAAGAAATGGCTTTCTTCTTGCCACTCTTCCATAAAGGCCAGGATTGTGCAATATACGACTGATTGTTGTCCTATGGACAGAGTCTCCCACCTCAGCTGTAGATCTCTGCAGTTCATCCAGAGTGATCATGGGCCTCTTGGCTGCATCTCTGATCAGTCTTCTCCTTGTATGAGCTGAAAGTTTAGAGGGACGGCCAGGTCTTAGTAGATTTGCAGTGGTCTGATACTCCTTCTATTTCAATATTATCGCTTGCACAGTGCTCCTTGGGATGTTTAAAGCTTGGGAAATCTTTTTGTATCCAAATCCGGCTTTAAACTTCTTCACAACAGTATCTCGGACCTGCCTGGTGTGTTCCTTGTTCTTCATGATGCTCTCTGCGCTTTTAACGGACCTCTGAGACTATCACAGTGCAGGTGCATTTATACGGAGACTTGATTACACACAGGTGGATTGTATTTATCATCATTAGTCATTTAGGTCAACATTGGATCATTCAGGGATCCTCACTGAACTTCTGGAGAGAGTTGGCTGCACTGAAAGTAAAGGGGCTGAATAATTTTGCACGCCCACTTTTTCAGTTTTTGATTTGTTAAAAAAGTTTGAAATATCCAATAAATGTCGTTCCACTTCATGATTGTGTCCCACTTGTTGTTGATTCTTCACAAAAAAATACAGTTTTATATCTTTATGTTTGAAGCCTGAAATGTGGCAAAAGGTCGCAAAGTTCAAGGGGGCCGAATACTTTCGCAAGGCACTGTATATAGAAACATAATATTAATCTATTATCTAATTTTAGTATAAAGGGACTAAGCATGCACCCCTGAGGGGCCCCCGTGTTGAGGATATTCGAGTCAGATGTATTGTTGTCTACCCTTAGCCCCTGGGGGCAGCCCATCAGGAAGTCCAGGTTCCAGTTGCAGAGGGAGGTGTTTAGTCCCAGGGTCCTTAGCCTAGTGATGAGCTATGTGGGCACTATGGTGTTGAACGCTGAGCTGTAGTCAATGAACAGCATTCTCACATAGGTGTCCCTTTTGTCCAGGTGGGAAATGGCAGTGTGGAGTGTGATTGAGATTACGTCATCTGTGGGTCTGTTGGGCCGGTATGCGAATTGGAGTGGGTCTGGTTTTCCGGGATGATGATGTTGCTGTGAGCCATGACCAGCCTTTCAAAGCACTTCATGGCTACAGACGTGCGTGCTACGGAGCGGTAGTCATTTAGACAGGTTACCTTCGCTTATTTGGGCACAGGGACTATGGTGGTCTGTTTAAAACATGTAGGTATTACAGACTCAGTCAAGGAGAGGTTGAAAATGTCAGTGAAGGCACGTGCCAGTTAGTCAGCGCATGCTCTGAGTACACATTCTGGTAATCTGTCTGGCCCCGTGGCTTTGTGAACGTTGACCTGTTTAAAGGTCTTTCTCACATCGGCTAAGGAGAGAGTGATCACACAGTCATCCGGAACAGCTGGTGCTCTCATGCATGCTTCAGGCATTTATCCCGCCTGGTAGCCTCACGTCACTGGGCATCTCGCAGCTGGGTTTCCCTTTGTAGTCCGTAATAGTTTGCCACATCCGACAAGCATCAAAGCCAGTGTAGTATGAGTCAATTTTACATTGCCTTACAAAAGTATTCATCCCCCTTGGCCCCTTTTTTCTATTTTGTTGCATTACAACCTGTAATTTAAATTTATTTTTATTTGGATTTCATGTAATGGACATACACAAACTAGGCCAAATTGGTGAAGTGAAATGAAAAAAAACGTACAAATAAAACCCGGAAAAGAAAAAATTCTCAAAAGTAAAAAAAGGAAAAGTGGTGCTTGTGCATATGTATTCACCCCCTTTGCTATGAAGCCCCTGAATAAGATGTGGTGCAACCAATTACCTTCAGAAGTCACATAATTAGAAGCCCACCTGTGTGCAGTCTAAGTGTCACATTATCTGTCGCTTGATCTCAGTATTTATACACCTGTTCTGAATGGCCCCAGAGTCTGCAACACCAAGGGGCACCACCAAGCAAGCGACATCATGAAGACCAAGGAACTCGCCAAACAGGTCAGGGACAAAGCTGTGGAGAAGTACAGATTCTCTTTAGGGTTGGGTTATAAAAAAAAATCCCAAACTTTGAACATCTCACGGAGCACCATTAAATACATTATTTTTTTAAATTGAAAGAATATGGCACCATAAAAAATCTGCTAAGAGAGGGCCGCCCACCAAAACTCAGGCAAGGAGGGCATTAATCAGAGAGGCAACAAAGAGACCAAAGAAAACATTGAAAGAGCTGCAAAGCTCCGCAGCAGAGATTGGAGTATCTGCCCAGAGGACCACTTTAAGCAGTACACTCCACAGAGCTGGGCTTTACGGAAGAGTGGCCAGAAAAAAAGCCATTGCTTAAAGAAAAAAATAAGCAAACACGTTTGGTTTTGCCAAAAGGCATGTGGGAGACTCCCAAGCATAAGGAAGAAGGTACTCTGGTCAGATGAGACAAAAATGTAGATTTTTGGCCATCAATGAAAACGCTCTGTCTGGCACAAACCCAACCCCTCCCATCACCCCGAGAACACCATCCCCACAGTGAAGCGTGGTGGCAGCTGTGGGGATGTTTGTTTTTCATCAGCAAGGACTGGGAAACTGGTCAGAATTGAAGGCATGATGGATTGCGAAAGATAGAGGGACATTCTTGAGGGAAACCTGTTTCAGTCTTCCAGAGATTTGAGACTGGGATGGAGGTTCACCTTCCAACAGGACAATGATGCTAAGGGTACTGCTAAAGCAACATTCGAGTGGTTTAAGGGGAAACAGTTAAATGTTTTGGAATGGCCTAGTCAAAGCCCAGACCTCAATCTAATTGAGAATCTGTGGAATTACTTAAAAATTGCTGTATGTCAGCAGAACCCATCTAACTTGAAGGAGCTGCAGAAGTTTTGCATTGAAGAACGGGCAAAAATCCCAGTGGCTAGATGTGCCAAGCTTATAGAGACATACCCCAAGAGACTTGCAGCTGTAATTGTTGCAATAGGTGGCTCTACAATGTATTGACATTGGGAAGGGGTGTTATGGCTATGTAAGGGAGGTGAAGTCAGGTGCAGGAGAGCAGAGTAGAGTAAACAGGCACACTTTTATTCCGTTCAACAATAAGCACGAAAAATTGACATAAGTGCCCAAAAACACGGAACATAAACTATAAAAGTATCGCACGTGAACATACACCATAAACAATGAATAATTACACACAAACACATGGAGGGGAACAGAGTACTAAATACATGTAGATTGATTGGGGAATGAAAACCAAGTGTGTATGGAACGAGACAAAACAAATGGACATATGAAAAATGGAGCGGCGATGGCTAGAATGCCAGTGGAGAGGAGAGGAGCCGACTTTGGCGGAAATCGTGAAAGGGGGTGAGTAGTTATGCACGCTCAAGTTGGCTTCTGGTTGGGATATGTACAGTACCAGTCAAAAGTTTGGACACACCTACTCCTTCAAGCATGTCTCTCTTTATGTTTTACTATTTTCTACATTGTAGAATAATAGCTAAGACATCAAAACTATGAAATAACACATATGGAATGATGTAGTAACCAAAAATGTGTTAAACAAATCAAAATATATTTTAGATTTTTCAAAGTAACCACCCTTTGCTTTGATGATAGCTTTATGTAAGCTCTACAGCTCTACAGCCCTACAGCCCTACAGCTCTACAGCTCTATAGCTCTACAGCTTGCCTTGTGCTGACATTAATTTGTTTAGCATTCAGCCACGACTCGGAGAAACATAAGGTATTACAGTTTTAATGTCCCGTTGGTAGGATAGTCTCAAACGGAGCTCATCCAGTTTATTCTCCAGTGATTACACTTTTGCCAATACAACTGAAAGTAGAGGTGGTTTACCCACAAATTTTCATATCTCCGTTTTTTTTCTTCATGCTAAGAATAGAGGGGAAGGGAATCTTTCTCTAATGTGTTTCTGTATTTTCAATGGAACACTACCTTTTTTGTTCAGTTATCAGCTCTCTAATTAGTTTAATTAGATGTGAACCGATTTTGCCAGCTGATAATGGTGTGCTTGTCCAGGGCTACAATACAAATGTGTACAGCCAGGAATACTCGAGGAGTGGAGTTGGGAACCACTGGCCTACAGTATGATGGAATTAGCCTTTTAGACATTGTGCAGAGAATACCTTAACTCACACATTGTTTACATTTTGTTCAGCTCTTTGTTCTCCACTTAAATAACGTTGTACATGCCTTGTGCTGACATGAAATTGTTTAGTGCAAATCTAACCTTTATAATCCAAACCTTAGCTTGAAGTTGTGGATCCCACCCTTAGCTTAAACCATAAACACAGCTACTACTATTTTTCACTGCCAGATTTTCTCCCAGAAGGTCTGAGAGGCACTTGAAGATGGTTGGCCTAAGACTACCACAATAATTACATTGTAAATGCTAAACGTGTATAAATTGCTGAATAAAGAACAGTTAAGCTATAATAAATACATTTTATTCAGGCAAAGCAGAGATGACATACAAAATACTTTTCATTTCACCCGTACAACAATACAGCCTGCTATTGAAGTACAGCATGTTTACCATATTGTAAACAATAGTATTTTACACATTCCAAATGACATTTTATATATATATTCATATGGTTTAAGTGGGCACTTGTGTCATGACGACAAGGTGTTGAAGGTGCACTCTACTCAAATGGCACAACAGAATCGTTCAGATTTGACCAAAGCACATCATATGACACCGATCTGGTATAACTGAAGGGATGTCTCCTTTCATATCTGGACAAAGGACAAAGTAGAAGAAGTATAAACTGTTACTGCTGTAGCACTGTGTCATCTTCACAGTGGGAAACTGATGCTGCTGCAGCATTGTGTCATCTTCACAGTATAAACTGTTACTGCTGTAGCATTGTGTCATCTTCACAGTGGGAACTGATGCTGCTACAGCATTGTGTCATCTTCACAGTGGGAAACTGATGCTGCTGCAGCATTGTGTCATCTTCACAGTAGGAACTGATGCTGCTGCAGCATTGTGTCATCTTCACAGTATAAACTGTTACTGCTGCAGGTTTGTGTCATCTTCACAGTATAAACTGATGCTGCTACAGCATTGTGTCATCTTCACAGTATAAACTGTTACTGCTGTACCATTGTGTCATCTTCACAGTGGGAACTGATGCTGCTACAGCATTGTGTCATCTTCACAGTGGGAAACTGATGCTGCTACAGCATTGTGTCATCTTCACAGTGGGAAAATGATGCTGCTGCAGCATTGTGTCATCTTCACAGTGGGAAGTGATGCTGCTAGAGCATTGCGTCATCTTCACAGTATAAACTGATGCTTCTGCAGCATTGTGTCATCTTCACAGTATAAACTGATGCTGCTGCAGCATTGTGTCATCTTCACAGTATAAACTGATGCTGCAGCATTGTGTCATCTTCACAGAGGGAACTGATGCTGCTGCAGCATTGTGTCATCTTCACAGTATAAATTGATGCTACTGCAGCATTGTGTCATCTTCACAGTGGGAACTGATGCTGCTGCAGCATTGTGTCATCTTCACAGTATAAACTGATGCTGCAGCATTGTGTCATCTTCACAGAGGGAACTGATGCTGCTGCAGCATTGAGTCATCTTCACAGTGGGAAAGTGATGCTGCTACAGCATTGTGTCATCTTCACAGTGGGAAAATGATGCTGCTGCAGCATTGTGTCATCTTCACAGTGGGAAATGATGCTGTTACAGCATTGTGTCATCTTCACAGTGGGAAAGTGATGCTGCTAGAGCATTGTGTCATCTTCACAGTATAAACTGATGCTTCTGCAGCATTGTGTCATCTTCACAGTATAAACTGATGCTGCTGCAGCATTGTGTCATCTTCACAGTAGGAAACTGATCCTGCTGCAGCATTGTGTCATCTTCACAGTGGGAAACTGATGCTGCTACAGCATTGTGTCATCTTCACAGTGGGAAACTGATGCTGCTACAGCATTGTGTCATCTTCACAGTAGGAAACTGATACTGCTGCAGCATTGTGTCATCTTCACAGTAGGAAACTGATCCTGCTGCAGCAATGTGTCATCTTCACAGTGGGAACTAATGCTGCTGCAGCATTGTGTCATCTTCACAGTAGGAAACTGATGCTGCTGCATCATTGTGACACCTTCACAGTAGGAAACTGTTTATGCTGTAGCATTGTGTCATCTTCACAGTAGGAAACTGATACTGCTGCAGCATTGTGTCATCTTCACAGTGGGAAACTGATGCTGCTACAGCATTGTGTCATCTTCACAGTGGGAAAATGATGCTGCTGCAGCATTGTGTCATCTTCACAGTGGGAAATGATGCTGTTACAGCATTGTGTCATCTTCACAGTGGGAAAGGGATGCTGCTAGAGCATTGCGTCATCTTCACAGTATAAACTGATGCTTCTGCAGCATTGTGTCATCTTCACAGTATAAACTGATGCTGCTGCAGCATTGTGTCATCTTCACAGTAGGAAACTGATACTGCTGCAGCATTGTGTCATCTTCACAGTAGGAAACTGATCCTTCTGCAGCAATGTGTCATCTTCACAGTGGGAACTAATGCTGCTGCAGCATTGTGTCATCTTCACAGTAGGAAACTGATGCTGCTGCATCATTGTGACACCTTCACAGTAGGAAACTGTTAATGCTGTAGCATTGTGTCATCTTCACAGTAGGAAACTTATACTGCTGCAGCATTGTGTCATCTTCACAGTATAAACTGATGCTGCAGCATTGTGTCATCTTCACAGAGAGAACTGATGCTGCTCCAGCATTGTGTCATCTTCACAGTGGGAACTGATACTGCTGCAGCATTGTGTCATCTTCACAGTGGGAACTGATACTGCTGCAGCATTGTGTCATCCCCACAGTATAAACTGATGCTGCTGCAGCATTGTGTCATCTTCACAGTATAAACTGATGCTGCAGCATTGTGTCATCTTCACAGAGGGAACTGATGCTGCTGCAGCATTGTGTCATCTTCACAGTATAAATTGATGCTACTGCAGCATTGTGTCATCTTCACAGTGGGAACTGATGCTGCTGCAGCATTGTGTCATCTTCACAGTATAAACTGATGCTGCAGCATTGTGTCATCTTCACAGAGGGAACTGATGCTGCTGCAGCATTGAGTCATCTTCACAGTGGGAAAGTGATGCTGCTACAGCATTGTGTCATCTTCACAGTGGGAAAATGATGCTGCTGCAGCATTGTGTCATCTTCACAGTGAGAAATGATGCTGTTACAGCATTGTGTCATCTTCACAGTGGGAAAGTGATGCTGCTAGAGCATTGTGTCATCTTCACAGTATAAACTGATGCTTCTGCAGCATTGTGTCATCTTCACAGTATAAACTGATGCTGCTGCAGCATTGTGTCATCTTCACAGTAGGAAACTGATACTGCTGCAGCATTGTGTCATCTTCACAGTAGGAAACTGATCCTGCTGCAGCATTGTGTCATCTTCACAGTGGGAAACTGATGCTGCTACAGCATTGTGTCATCTTCACAGTGGGAAAATGATGCTGCTGCAGCATTGTGTCATCTTCACAGTGGGAAATGATGCTGTTACAGCATTGTGTCATCTTCACAGTGGGAAAGTGATGCTGCTAGAGCATTGTGTCATCTTCACAGTATAAACTGATGCTTCTGCAGCATTGTGTCATCTTCACAGTATAAACTGATGCTGCTGCAGCATTGTGTCATCTTCACAGTAGGAAACTGATACTGCTGCAGCATTGTGTCATCTTCACAGTAGGAAACTGATCCTGCTGCAGCAATGTGTCATCTTCACAGTGGGAACTAATGCTGCTGCAGCATTGTGTCATCTTCACAGTAGGAAACTGATGCTGCTGCATCATTGTGACACCTTCACAGTAGGAAACTGTTTATGCTGTAGCATTGTGTCATCTTCACAGTAGGAAACTGATACTGCTGCAGCATTGTGTCATCTTCACAGTGGGAACTGATACTGCTGCAGCATTGTGTCATCTTCACAGTGGGAACTGATGCTGCTGCAGCATTGTGTCATCTTCACAGTATAAACTGATGCTGCAGCATTGTGTCATCTTCACAGAGAGAACTGATGCTGCTCCAGCATTGTGTCATCTTCACAGTGGGAACTGATACTGCTGCAGCATTGTGTCATCTTCACAGTGGGAACTGATACTGCTGCAGCATTGTGTCATCTTCACAGTATAAACTAATGCTGCTGCAGCATTGTGTCATCTTCACAGTATAAACTGATGCTTCTGCAGCATTGTGTCATCTTCACAGTATAAACTGATGCTGCTGTAGCATTGTGTCATCTTCACAGTAGGAAACTGATACTGCTGCAGCATTGTGTCATCTTCACAGTAGGAAACTGATCCTGCTGCAGCATTGTGTCATCTTCACAGTGGGAAACTGATGCTGCTACAGCATTGTGTCATCTTCACAGTGGGAAAATGATGCTGCTGCAGCATTGTGTCATCTTCACAGTGGGAAATGATGCTGTTACAGCATTGTGTCATCTTCACAGTGGGAAAGTGATGCTGCTAGAGCATTGTGTCATCTTCACAGTATAAACTGATGCTTCTGCAGCATTGTGTCATCTTCACAGTATAAACTGATGCTGCTGCAGCATTGTGTCATCTTCACAGTAGGAAACTGATACTGCTGCAGCATTGTGTCATCTTCACAGTAGGAAACTGATCCTGCTGCAGCAATGTGTCATCTTCACAGTGGGAACTAATGCTGCTGCAGCATTGTGTCATCTTCACAGTAGGAAACTGATGCTGCTGCATCATTGTGACACCTTCACAGTAGGAAACTGTTTATGCTGTAGCATTGTGTCATCTTCACAGTAGGAAACTGATACTGCTGCAGCATTGTGTCATCTTCACAGTGGGAACTGATACTGCTGCAGCATTGTGTCATCTTCACAGTGGGAACTGATGCTGCTGCAGCATTGTGTCATCTTCACAGTATAAACTGATGCTGCAGCATTGTGTCATCTTCACAGAGAGAACTGATGCTGCTCCAGCATTGTGTCATTTTCACAGTGGGAACTGATACTGCTGCAGCATTGTGTCATCTTCACAGTGGGAACTGATACTGCTGCAGCATTGTGTCATCTTCACAGTATAAACTAATGCTGCTGCAGCATTGTGTCATCTTCACAGTATAAACTAATGCTGCTGCAGCATTGTGTCATCTTCACAGAGGGAACTGATGCTGCTGCAGCATTGTGTCATCTTCACAGTATAAATTGATGCTACTGCAGCATTGTGTCATCTTCACAGTGGGAACTGATGCTGCTGCAGCATTGTGTCATCTTCACAGTATAAACTGATGCTGCAGCATTGTGTCATCTTCACAGAGGGAACTGATGCTGCTGCAGCATTGAGTCATCTTCACAGTGGGAAAGTGATGCTGCTACAGCATTGTGTCATCTTCACAGTGGGAAAATGATGCTGCTGCAGCATTGTGTCATCTTCACAGTGGGAAATGATGCTGTTACAGCATTGTGTCATCTTCACAGTGGGAAAGTGATGCTGCTAGAGCATTGTGTCATCTTCACAGTATAAACTGATACTTCTGCAGCATTGTCTCATCTTCACAGTATAAACTGATGCTGCTGCAGCATTGTGTCATCTTCACAGTAGGAAACTGATACTGCTGCAGCATTGTGTCATCTTCACAGTAGGAAACTGATCCTGCTGCAGCAATGTGTCATCTTCACAGTGGGAACTGATGCTGCTGCATCATTGTGTCACCTTCACAGTAGGAAACTGTTAATGCTGTAGCATTGTGTCATCTTCACAGTAGGAAACTGATACTGCTGCAGCATTGTGTCATCTTCACAGTGGGAACTGATACTGCTGCAGCATTGTGTCATATTCACAGTGGGAACTGATGCTGCTGCAGCATTGTGTCATCTTCACAGTATAAACTGATGCTGCAGCATTGTGTCATCTTCACAGAGGGAACTGATGCTGCTCCAGCATTGTGTCATCTTCACAGTGGGAACTGATACTGCTGCAGCATTGTGTCATCTTCACAGTGGGAACTGATACTGCTGCAGCATTGTGTCATCTTCACAGTATAAACTGATGCTGCTGCAGCATTGTGTCATCTTCACAGTGTAAACTGATGCTGCAGCATTGTGTCATCTTCACAGAGGGAACTGATGCTGCTGCAGCATTGTGTCATCTTCACAGTATAAATTGATGCTACTGCAGCATTATGTCATCTTCACAGTGGGAACTGATGCTGCTGCAGCATTGTGTCATCTTCACAGTATAAACTGATGCTGCTGCAGCATTGTGTCATCTTCACAGTATAAACTGATGCTGCAGAATTGTGTCATCTTCACAGAGGGAACTGATGCTGCTGCAGCATTGAGTCATCTTCACAGTGGGAAAGTGATGCTGCTACAGCATTGTGTCATCTTCACAGTATAAACTGATGCTTCTGCAGCATTGTGTCATCTTCACAGTATAAACTGATGCTGCTGCAGCATTGTGTCATCTTCACAGTATAAACTGATGCTGCAGCATTGTGTCATCTTCACAGAGGGAACTGATGCTGCTGCACAATTGTGTCATCTTCACAGTTTAAATTGATGCTGCTGCAGCATTGTGTCATCTTCACAGTGGGAACTGATGCTGCTGCATCATTGTGCCACCTTCACAGTAGGAAACTGTTACTGCTGTAACATTGTGTCATCTTCACAGAGGGAACTGATGCTACTGCAGCATTGTGTCATCTTCACAGTGGGAAAGTGATGCTGCTACAGAATTGTGTCATCTTCACAGTATAAACTGATGCTGCTGCAGCATTGTGTCATCTTCACAGTAGGAAACTGATACTGCTTCAGCATTGTGTCATCTTCACAGTAGGAAACTGATCCTGCTGCAGCAATGTGTCATCTTCACAGTGGGAACTGATGCTGCTGCAGCATTGTGCATCTTCACAGTGGGAACTGATACTGCTGCAGCATTGTGTCATCTTCACAGTATAAACTGATGCTGCTGCAGCATTGTGTCATCTTCACAGTATAAACTGATTCTGCAGCATTGTGTCATCTTCACGGTATAAACTGATGCTGCAGCATTGTGTCGTCTTCACAGAGGGAACTGATGCTGCTGCAGCATTGTGTCATCTTCACAGTATAAATTGATGCTACTGCAGCATTGTGTCATCTTCACAGAGGGAACTGATGCTGCTGCAGCATTGTGTCGTCTTCACAGAGGGAACTGATGCTGCTGCAGCATTGTGTCATCTTCACAGTATAAACTGATGCTGCTGCAGCATTGTGTCATCTTCACAGTGGGAATCCAGTCCACATGGGTTTCTTGATAGAGGTCAGCTGGTGAACCTACAGTGCATAAACAGTTGCTGAAGATGAAAAGCAAGTACAGGGAGTGTACTTGAGACATAACAAAACAAGATCAGCATTCGTACATTTTCCCTCCTCTTATGAATAAAAGTTCTGAACAAATTGTCATTGGGTGAGTGCCACTTTAGTTGTTTTTAGAAAATAATGTCCTACTCCAGGCTATGTGGACGTCATATTGTACAATCTCCCCTTTTCATGGTCATGGCTAGAAAGGATCCAACTTTTGTCAAATTAAAGTCAGATTTGACTTTTTGTAGGTTAACTTAGCAGGTTAGGAGAAATAATGTAGCAGGTTAGGAGAATTAACATAGCAGGTTAGGAGAATTAACATAGCAGGTTAGGAGAATTAACATAGCAGGTTAGGAGAATTAACATAGCAGGTTAGGAGAATTAACATAGCAGGTTAGGAGAATTAACATAGCAGGTTAGGAGAACTAACAGAGCAGGTTAGGAGAATTAACATAGCAGGTTAGGAGAATTAACAGAGCAGGTTAGGAGAACTAACATAGCAGGTTAGGAGAATTAACGCAGCAGGTTAGGAGAATTAACGCGGCAGATTAGGAGAATTAACATAGCAGGTTAGGAGTATTAACGCAGCAGGTTAGGAGAATTAACGCGGCAGGTTAGGAGTATTAACGCAGCAGGTTAGGAGAATTAACATAGCAGGTTAGGAGAATTAACAGAGCAGGTTAGGAGAATTAACGCAGCAGGTTAGGAGAATTAACGCGGCAGGTTAGGAGAATTAACATAGCAGGTTAGGAGTATTAACGCAGCAGGTTAGGAGAATTAACGCGGCAGGTTAGGAGAATTAGGATAACAGGCCTAGTGGTTGCATTCAAGACAAAGTCGTTTTTATTGATCTGTTGTCAGTGTCAGCACAGTAGGTTCAGGTCTTGAAGGAGGTTTCTTCGCTTTTCTGACAGTTCTTGAGTCTTATCCCCTTGGTGTTTCATGGTAATCTGTATAAAATAATAATAATAATCCTGTTTGTCTTTCCTGCCTTGTGGAAGCAGCCAAACACTGCATAGAAATTGACCGTGGGGATGAATTAACAAGTTTTAGGCAATGTTATCATGCAGGTTGGAATAGCTACTGCTGATGTCAAAAGGATTGACGCTGTTGTCTTCCAACATGGCCGCCAGGAGACGTTGTACGTCAACTGGGAACCCTCTATAAGAAATTGGGTGCTTATTGATGTCCCTATTACTGATGAATGTGTTTTCTTTCTGTTTGCATCTCGTTTTTAAATGTTGATGTTTTGTGTGTGTGTTTCTGTCATGTCTGTAATTCAGGACTCATCTGTAAAAGAGACTTTGGTCTCAGTATGACTCCCTGATATAACTTAAACTAAACATGTCATATTTCTGTGGCTTCTGTGAAAATGTCACAATGCCACGAGATTTAATCGGAAAGTATAATCAGGAAGAAGAACCATGATCAAATGGAAATGGAAGATTCTGCTTAATTTGCATATTAAAGTCCAAGTTGTATGTGTAGACAGGATAGAGGACACTGTCTGTTAGTTCCAGGAGGTAGACAGGATAGAGGACAATGTATGTCTGTTAGTTCCAGGAGGTAGACAGGATAGAGGACACTGTCTGTTAGTTCCAGGAGGTAGACAGGATAGAGGACAATGTATGTCTGTTAGTTCCAGGAGTTAGACAGGATAGAGGACACTGTCTGTTAGTTCAGGAGGTAGACAGGATAGAGGACACTGTCTGTTAGTTCCAGGAGGTAGACAGGATAGAGGACAATGTATGTCTGTTAGTTCCAGGAGTCAGACATGGTACAGGACACTGTGTGATAGTTCCAGGAGGTAGACAGGATAGAGGACAATGTCTGTTAGTTCAGGAGGTAGACAGGATAGAGGACACTGTCTGTTAGTTCCAGGAGGTAGACAGGATAGAGGACAATGTATGTCTGTTAGTTCCAAGAGGTAGACAGGATAGAGGACACTGTCTGTTAGTTCCAGGAGGTAGACAGGATAGAGGACACTGTGTGTTAGTTCCAGGAGGCAGACAGGATAGAGGACACTGTCTGTTAGTTCCAAGAGGCAGACAGGATAGAGGACACTGTCTGTGTGTTAGTTCCAGGAGGCAGACAGGATAGAGGACACTGTCTGTTAGTTCCAGGAGGCAGACAGGATAGAGGACACTGTGTGTTAGTTCCAGGAGGCAGACAGGATAGAGGACACTGTCTGTGTGTTAGTTCCAGGAGGTAGACAGGATAGAGGACACTGTGTGTTAGTTCCAGGAGGTAGACAGGATAGAGGACACTGTCTGTCTGTTAGTTCCAGGAGGTAGACAGGATAGAAGCAGGCCAGTCAATGGTCATACAGGGTATCAGTCTCACTTTAGAGTAAATCCACACAATAAAACATTTATAATGGATTTGCAAATAGTTTATTCATCATTTATTAATCAGTACTCCATTCATAAGATGTTTAACATAGGTCCTAATAAATAATATTACTAATCATTAGTCATTAGTTAAGTCTTTTTGCGTGGCCTCATCTAAAGTGTGAGATATTTATACTTTATAAGTACTTCATACATGTTTTGCAGGACCAGTGTAATTTGTCACAAAAAGATGGCCATTCCCTTGGCAGACATTCCAGCAGTACATTCCAGTAACCCTTTATGTTCTCAAAATGGCCCCTAGAACATATCAATGGTTAACCATGAAGCTACAATACAGAGGATGTTTAATAAAATATATTGAACATTTTATTCCAAAACAGTCACACCGTTATAATAGTGTGATGTCTAACTTCAGGCACACTCTATGCTGAATAAATGTATGTTTTTTTTTGTCCTAAAATGCTAACATAAGTGAGGCCACGCAACTTAACTCATGATTTATAAGAACCTATATTAAACATCTTATAAATTATACTGTGAATTATTATGAATTACGTTGTTTATAAATGTGTGAATAAATAGTTCCGTTTACAAATGCTCTATTAAAGGATCATGGACCACAGTTTGAGGTTTTATGTGTTTAATGTACAAGGTTGAAATTCTAATTATGTGGGAAGAAAACAAGCAATTTTAGTCTCACCCAAATCAAACTGTCAGTGTGTTCGTCAAACACAGTGGTCAACTCCTTACAGTCAGTGAGTTCGTCAAACACAGTGGTCAACTCCTTACAGTCAAGTCAGTGAGTTCTTCAAACACAGTGGTCAACTCCTTACAGTCAAGTCAGTGAGTTCTTCAAACACAGTGGTCAACTCCTTACAGTCAGTGAGTTCTTCAAACACAGTGGTCAACTCCTTACAGTCAGTGAGTTCTTCAAACACAGTGGTCAACTCCTTACAGTCAGTGAGTTCTTCAAACACAGTGGTCAACTCCTTACAGTCAAGTCAGTGAGTTCTTCAAACACAGTGGTCAACTCCTTACAGTCAGTGAGTTCTTCAAACACAGTGGTCAACTCCTTACAGTCAAGTCAGTGAGTTCTTCAAACACAGTGGTCAACTCCTTACAGTCAGTGAGTTCTTCAAACACAGTGGTCAACTCCTTACAGTCAAGTCAGTGAGTTCTTCAAACACAGTGGTCAACTCCTTACAGTCAAGTCAGTGAGTTCTTCAAACACAGTGGTCAACTCCTTACAGTCAGTGAGTTCTTCAAACACAGTGGTTAACTCCTTACAGTCAAGTCAGTGAGTTCTTCAAACACAGTGGTCAACTCCTTACAGTCAGTGAGTTCTTCAAACACAGTGGTCAACTCCTTACAGTCAGTGAGTTCTTCAAACACAGTGGTCAACTCCTTACAGTCAAGTCAGTGAGTTCTTCAAACACAGTGGTCAACTCCTTACAGTCAGTGAGTTCTTCAAACACAGTGGTCAACTCCTTACAGTCAAGTCAGTGAGTTCTTCAAACACAGTGGTCAACTCCTTACAGTCAAGTCAGTGAGTTCTTCAAACACAGTGGTCAACTCCTTACAGTCAGTGAGTTCTTCAAACACAGTGGTCAACTCCTTACAGTCAGTGAGTTCTTCAAACACAGTGGTCAACTCCTTACAGTCAGTGAGTTCTTCAAACACAGTGGTCAACTCCTTACAGTCAAGTCAGTGAGTTCTTCAAACACAGTGGTCAACTCCTTACAGTCAGTGAGTTCTTCAAACACAGTGGTCAACTCCTTACAGTCAAGTCAGTGAGTTCTTCAAACACAGTGGTCAACTCCTTACAGTCAGTGAGTTCTTCAAACACAGTGGTCAACTCCTTACAGTCAAGTCAGTGAGTTCTTCAAACACAGTGGTCAACTCCTTACAGTCAGTGAGTTCTTCAAACACAGTGGTTAACTCCTTACAGTCAAGTCAGTGAGTTCTTCAAACACAGTGGTCAACTCCTTACAGTCAGTGAGTTCTTCAAACACAGTGGTTAACTCCTTACAGTCAAGTCAGTGAGTTCTTCAAACACAGTGGTCAACTCCTTACAGTCAAGTCAGTGAGTTCTTCAAACACAGTGGTCAACTCCTTACAGTCAGTGAGTTCTTCAAACACAGTGGTCAACTCCTTACAGTCAGTGAGTTCTTCAAACACAGTGGTCAACTCCTTACAGTCAGTGAGTTCTTCAAACACAGTGGTCAACTGTATTTAAATGTTTGTTGACAAACGTGCTAATGATTGGCAGTCAAGATGGATGGCTAATCTTTGTTACTCTTTAATCAGCAAGAGTTTATATTCCCTTTCATGAGTCCTCCCCTGTTTCTGCTGTGCTTAAAACTCAGAGAACAACAAACACAGTGGAGGCAGTTTCTCTGACAGTCATTTATCCTTTTCAACTGCACAACAACATGATGCTAAATGAACGATTTCCAAAAAAAAAACGAAATAAATGCTCAATGAATAGCATTATCATACAGCCAAAAATAACAGCCCAAAACCAGAACGCTGTGCTGTACAGTGACTCTCACTTCACTGTCATGATACATACCAGGTTGTGACAGTTAAATCCCTGTGTAAAGCATGTTTGCTGTGAAGACCTGTTATTTCCACGACCAGAGGGTCTGTCCTTCACAGGAACATGAGCAGCCCTGACACTACTGCTTATCAACGTCCAGACTGACTGATCTCTCTGTACAGGCAGCACCACACGGCAGCCACTCTCTCTGATACACACACACACACACACACACACACACACACACACACACACAAGGACACACACACACACAGAAACACACACACAAGTCTGCAGCAGTGAAGCACAGTGAAACAAGGCCAACAACATCACATCGCCTCCAGGTGCTCTGTTTGTAACCATTTCCCTAAAATCCATCCATTTGCTGTGACAGCAGGCGTAGACGGTCCATTATGATGGATGGTGCTGAAAGTGTCGGTAGAATGGCTGGTCGTGTAGCGGGGTGTGATTACCTCACAGCGAAGTACTTCTCTGAACACTAACACTGCAGACTACCAGCTACCAGACAGGCCTTTCCCTCAAATGGCACCCTATTCCCTTTAAAAAGGTAATACTAAACCCTACACCCTACGCGCCCTGGTCAAAAGTAGTGCACTATATAGGGAATAGGGTGCTTTCTGAGACGCAGGGCAGGGTTCATTTGACTGCCAGCAGACATATTGTTTTCCAGGCAGGCTGTGTACTTTCAGATATGCTCCATTTATGTGCTCTCTAAAAACACATATATAAATTAAATCAATTAATACATTACTAACACATGCAAAATACATTACTAACGCATGTGAAATACGTTACTAACACATGTGAAATACATTACTAACGCATGTGAAATACATTACTAACGCATGTGAAATACATTACTAACACATGTGAAATACATTACTAACACATGTGAAATACATTACTAACACATGTGAAATACATTGCTAACACATGTGAAATACATTACTAACACATGTGAAATACATTGCTAACGCATGTGAAATACATTACTAACACATTTGAAATACATCATTAACGCATGTGAAATAAATTACTAAAACATGCAAAATACATTACTAACGCATGTGAAATACATTGCTAATGCATGTGAAATACATTACTAACACATGTGAAATACATTACTAACGCATGTGAAATACATTGCTAATGCATGTGAAATACATTATTAACACATGTGAAATACATTACTAACACATGTGAAATACATTGCAAACGCATAAGAAATACATAATTAACGCATATGAAATGCACTGCTAACGCATGTGAAATACATTACTAACGCATGTGAAATACATTACTAACACATGTGGAATAATTACTAACACATGTGAAATACATTGCAAACGCATAAGAAATACATAATTAACGCATATGAAATGCACTGCTAACGCATGTGAAATACATTACTAACGCATGTGAAATACATTGCTAATTCATGTGAAATACATTACTAACACATGTGAATTACATTACTAACGCATGTGAAATACATTGCTAATGCATGTGGAATACATTACCAACACATGTGAAATACATTGCAAACACATTTGAAATACATCATTAACGCATGTGAAATAAATTACTAACACATGCAAAATACATTACTAACGCATGTGAAATACATTGCTAATGCATGTGAAATACATTACTAACACATGTGAAATACATTACTAACACATGTGAAATACATTACTAACACATGTGAAATACATTACTAACACATGTGAAATACATTACTAACACATGTGAAATACATTACTAACACATGTGAAATACATTACTAACACATGTGGAATACATTACTAACACATGTGAAATACATTACTAACACATGTGAAATGCATTGCTAACGCATGTGAAATACATTAGTAACACATGTGAAATACATTACTAACACATGTGAAATACATTGCTAACGCATGTGAAATACATCATTAACGCATGTGAAATGCATTGCTAACGCATGTGAAATACATTAGTAACACATGTGAAATACATTACTAACACATGTGAAATACATTGCTAACGCATGTGAAATACATCATTAACGCATGTGAAATACATTAATAACACATGTGAAATACATTACTAACTTATGTGAAATACATTACTAACGCATGTGAAATACGTTACTAACACATGTGAAATACATTACTAACGCATGTGAAATACATTACTAACGCATGTGAAATACATTACTAACACATGTGAAATACATTACTAACACATGTGAAACACATTACTAACACATGTGAAATACATTACTAACACATGTGAAATGCATTACTAACACATGTGAAATACATTACTAACACATGCGAAATACATTACTAACGCATGTGAAATACATTACTAACAAATGTGAAATACATTATTAACACATGTGAATTACATTACTAACACATGTGAAATGCATTGCTAACACATGTGAAATACATTACTAACACACGTGAAATACATTACTAATGCATGTGAAATACATTACTAACACATGTGAAATACATTACTAATGCATGTGAAATACATTACTAACACATGTGAAATACATTACTAACGCATTTGAAATACATTGCTAATGCATGTGATATACATTACTAACACATGTGAAATACATTAACACATGTGAAATACATTACTAACACATGTGAAATGCATTACTAACACATGTGAAATACATTGCGAACGCATGTGAAACACATTACTAACACATGTGGAATACATTACTAATGCATGTGAAATACATTACCAACACATGTGAAATAAATTACTAACACATGCAAAATACCTTACTAACGCATGTGAAATACATTGCTAATGCATGTGAAATACATTACTACCACATGTTAAATACATTACTAACACATGTGAAATACATTACTAACGCATGTGAAATACATTGCTAATGCATGTGAAATACATTATTAACACATGTGAAATACATTACTAACACATGTGAAATACATTGCTAACGCATGTGAAATACATTACTAACACATGTGGAATACATTACTAACACATGTGAAATACATTGCAAACGCATAAGAAATACATCATTAACGCATGTGAAATGCACTGCTAACGTATGTGAAATACATTACTAACGCATGTGAAATACATTGCTAATTCATGTGAAATACATTACTAACACATGTGAAATACATTACTAACGCATGTGAAATACATTGCTAATGCATGTGGAATACATTACTAACACATGTGAAATACATTGCAAACACATTTGAAATACATCATTAACGCATGTGAAATAAATTACTAACACATGCAAAATACATTACTAACGCATGTGAAATACATTGCTAATGCATGTGAAATACATTACTAACACATGTGAAATACATTACTAACACATGTGAAATACATTGCTAACGCATGTGAAATACATTACTAACACATGTGGAATACATTACTAACACATGTGAAATACATTGCAAACGCATGTGAAATACATCATTAACGCATGTGAAATGCACTGCTAACGTATGTGAAATACATTACTAACGCATGTGAAATACATTGCTAACGCATGTGAAATACATTGCTAATGCATGTGGAATACATTACTAACACATGTGAAATACATTGCAAACACATTTGAAATACATCATTAACGCATGTGAAATAAATTACTAACACATGCAAAATACATTACTAACGCATGTGAAATACATTGCTAATGCATGTGAAATACATTACTAACACATGTGAAATACATTACTAACACATGTGAAATACATTGCTAATGCATGTGGAATACATTACTAACACATGTGAAATACATTGCAAACACATTTGAAATACATCATTAACGCATGTGAAATAAATTACTAACACATGCAAAATACATTACTAACGCATGTGAAATACATTGCTAATGCATGTGAAATACATTACTAACACATGTGAAATACATTACTAACACATGTGAAATACATTGCTAACGCATGTGAAATACATTACTAACACATGTGAAATACATTACTAACACATGTGAAATACATTGCAAACGCATGTGAAATACATCATTAACGCATGTGAAATGCATTGCTAACGCATGTGAAATACATTGCTAATGCATGTGAAATACATTACTAACACATGTGAAATACATTACTAACGCATGTGAAATACATTGCTAATGCATGTGGAATACATTACTAACACATGTGAAATACATTGCAAACGCATGTGAAATACATCATTAACGCATGTGAAATGCATTGCTAACGCATGTGAAATACATTGCTAATGCATGTGAAATACATTACTAACACATGTGAAATACATTACTAACACATGTGAAATACATTGCTAACGCATGTGAAATACATTACTAACACATGTGAAATACATTACTAACACATGTGAAATACATTGCAAACGCATGTGAAATACATCATTAACGCATGTGAAATGCATTGCTAACGCATGTGAAATACATTGCTAATGCATGTGAAATACATTACTAACACATGTGAAATACATTACTAACGCATGTGAAATACATTGCTAATGCATGTGGAATACATTACTAACACATGTGAAATACATTGCAAACACATTTGAAATACATCATTAACGCATGTGAAATAAATTACTAACACATGCAAAATACATTACTAACGCATGTGAAATACATTGCTAATGCATGTGAAATACATTACTAACACATGTGAAATACATTACTAACGCATGTGAAATACATTGCTAATGCATGTGAAATACATTACTAACACATGTGAAATACATTACTAACACATGTGAAATACATTGCTAACGCATGTGAAATACATTACTAACACATGTGGAATACATTACTAACACATGTGAAATACATTGCAAACGCATGTGAAAGACATCATTAACGCATGTGAAATGCATTGCTAACGCATGTGAAATACATTAGTAACACATGTGAAATACATTACTAACACATGTGAAATACATTGCTAACGCATGTGAAATACATCATTAATGCATGTGAAATACATTAATTACACATGTGAAATACATTACTAACTTATGTGAAATACATTACTAACGCATGTGAAATACATTACTAACACATGTGAAATACATTAGTTGATGTGTTGTTTAGATGTATAACATTTATTAATCTGTTATTAAAATATTGACAGTTACAGTCCAAATTTGACCCAGCAATGATCCAATAATGTCCCATTATACCAGCTATTAATAAAATACATGAGCAAATACATCCTCACTACAGAAATAGAATAGTAGCAGGTTAGTAACATGACACAAATGCTTGTCAATTGTGTTTAAAATACAGTACAAGTCAAAAGTGTGGACACACCTTCTCATTCAAGGGGTTTTTCTTTATTTTGACTATTTTCTACATTGTAGAATAATAGTGACGACATCAAAACTACGAAGACATCAAAACTTTTGACTGGCACTGTATGTATGAGTCACGTATTTCAAGTGCACGTCTTGAACCGACAGACGTCCTTCACCGTGAATAAAATGCCATCACACATTGTACGGCATTGGTATTTTCTGAAGAGTTCCCCTCCCCCGATACACCTGATGCATCACACAATACTGTCAGAGGCCACATTCAGCACAGCACTATTCACAAAGTGTTGACCCCCTTCTGATCTGGATCCGTGCTTTGGCGTCAGTATATAGCTGCAGTATGACGGCTCTGCTTCTCCATTGTCATCTTTGTATTTCCTAGCATGGCCGTCTAGTGACTACCTCTGACATCGGAAAGGGGGTTCTATGATACTGCGATGCTGCTTTAGTCCTGCCGGGTTTGACTCAGGCCAGATACCATGGTGTCCTTTGTGTTCTGTCCTTGTATCACAAATGGTCATTTGGGACATCATCGTCCTCCTTGACACTAAACGGATAGTAGTAGTTATGCATGACATCTACCTTTCTAATTCAGCTTGGTTCCACTCTGGCACATTAGAACAGAGGTGGCTTCCCCAAATGGTACCTTATTCCCATAGGTCTCTCTCTCTCGCTCTCTCACTGTCTCCTTCTCATATATATATATATATAGAGAGAGAGAGAAAAGCCTAGCTTTTCTCCATGGGCGATATAATGCTATGTCAGTCAGTGTGAAAAGGGTTTTTGTTTTCTATTAGCAATAACAACAAAATGGCATAAGCATTCTTGGTTTGTTCTGGAGTCATTCAATTCTAAAATACAATACTACCTTTGCACCGGCTGTGTGTGTGTGTTTGTTTGTGTGTTTGTTTGTGTTTGTGTTTGTCAGGGCTAGGGCCTGGTGTTAATCCACCATGTGTAAATAGAGGCCACAGGGAACTAATAGAGCTGATTTCACACCTCCACGAGGGACATGGAGCTGGGCAGTACACACACACACACACACACACACACACACACACTGTACAGTACAGTGCAGTGCATCCATTCCTGCTATAGCGGTATGTTTGCACTATAGCCATTACCACTAATAGAAGAATAAAGGAGAATGGTGATTATTAAGAAATGATTCAGGTGGTATAACGAATCAGACCACATGATGAGTATTAAGAAATGAGTCAGGTGGCATAACGAATCAGACCACATGATGAGTATTAAGAAATGAGTCAGGTGGCATAACGAATCAGACCACATGATGAGTATTAAGAAATGAGTCAGGTGGCATAACGAATCAGACCACATGATGAGTATTAAGAAATGATTCAGGTGGCATAACGAATCAGACCACATGATGAGTATTAAGAAATGATTCAGGTGGCATAACGAATCAGACCACATGATGAGTATTAAGAAATGATTCAGGTGGCATAACGAATCAGACCACATGATGAGTATTAAGAAATGAGTCAGGTGGCATAACGAATCAGACCACATGATGAGTATTAAGAAATGAGTCAGGTGGCATAACGAATCAGACCACATGATGAGTATTAAGAAATGATTCAGGTGGCATAACGAATCAGACCACATGATGAGTATTAAGAAATGAGTCAGGTGGCATAACGAATCAGACCACATGATGAGTATTAAGAAATTATTCAGGTGGCATAACGAATCAGACCACATGATGAGTATTAAGAAATTATTCAGGTGGCATAACGAATCAGACCACATGATGAGTATTAAGAAATGAGTCAGGTGGCATAACGAATCAGACCACATGATGAGTATTAAGAAATTATTCAGGTGGCATAACGAATCAGACCGCATGATGAGTATTAAGAAATGAGTCAGGTGGCATAACGAATCAGACCACATGATGAGTATTAAGAAATGATTCAGGTGGCATAACGAATCAGACCGCATGATGAGTATTAAGAAATGAGTCAGGTGGCATAACGAATCAGACCGCATGATGAGTATTAAGAAATGAGTCAGGTGGCATAACGAATCAGACCACATGATGAGTATTAAGAAATGATTCAGGTGGCATAACGAATCAGACCGCATGATGAGTATTAAGAAATGAGTCAGGTGGCATAACGAATCAGACCGCATGAGGAGTATTATGAAATGAGTCAGGTGGCATAACGAATCAGACCACATGATGAGTATTAAGAAATGATTCAGGTGGCATAACGAATCAGACCACATGATGAGTATTAATGTGCTTCATTTTAAGAAACTATTTGGCCACTTTAGTTGTGCAACAAACCTCATCAAAACATATACTGTAGGCCTATGGGCTGGGCTACATGAGATGTGCGAGAAACAAAAACGCATGCGCTGTTTCTTGCCTTACTGCACTCAATCTGGGCATCATTCACAAGTGATAATATATCATTCACAAGTGATAGGCTAATATTGTCAGGGAATGGGGGGGATACATGTCATCTATGCACTTAAATAGTGAATGGAGGATGCTTTTCCTGTGGTCCATTATCATGCCAACCAAGTAGGCTATACTCCTCTTCTAAAGGTAAGCAATGCGCTTAATATTAGGAAAGTTAATAAATAAATATAGTAGGCCTAGCCTATAGAAAGCTGATGGGATCCTCCTCTTTTTAATAGAGGCCATCACTCTGTTTTCTCACGATTTGCATAGCCTATAGAAATATTGCGCAACATGAGCTCATGGACTCTCATGAAGTGTTGGATTAGACTTTCCATTACATTTTGCATTGATCTCAGAGTGATTAGAGAGACAATAGAGTGCTGAGTACCAGGCAGTCAGCCAGTTTGGTAGGCTACTAATGACCAGCAGCAGCATCAGAACTTGGAGAAGCCTAATTGCCGTGACTAAGCGGTTACATGGAGTTTGACTGCCTTCATGACTCGCGACCGCCGGTGTGGCGGCAAAATGGTCACCGTAACAGCCCTACCTGGAACCAAAAAGAGTTCTACCTGGAACCAAAAAGAGTTCTACCTGGAACCAAAAAGAGTTCTACCTGGAACCAAAAAGAGTTCTACCTGGAACCAAAAAGAGTTCTACCTGGAACCAAAAAGAGTTCTAACTGGAACCAAAAAGAGTTCCAGCTGGAACCAAAAAGAGTTCCACCTGGAACCAAAAAGAGTTCTACCTGGGACCAAAAAGAGTTCCACCTGGAACCAAAAAGAGTTCTGCGTATTAACTAAAAGGATTCTGCGTATTACCTAAAAGGTTTCTGCGTATTACCTAAAAGGTTTCTGCGTATTACCTAAAAGGGTTCTGCGTATTACCTAAAAGGGTTCTGTGGTTCTGGATAAGAGCATCTGCTAAATGACTAAAATGTAAATGTACAAAGGGATCGCTTATGACGAAGAACCCTTTTCGGTGCTAGATATCACCTTTTTTTCTATGAGTGTAGTTCTATGTACGCCAGTGACATACTGGAATACAGAAGACACACTATTCAATGCATCCCAAATGGCACCCTATTCCTTATATAGCGCACTACTATGGGTCCTGGTCAAAGGTAGGGCACTATATATAGGGAACAGGAGGCCATTTGAGTTGCCTCTACACTCTAAACACAGCAGTACTATTGAACTGTATTTTGACTAAACAGCCATTTGAGTAATGCAATGCAAAGCTCCCTCCTTTGACAACATACATAACAAGGTGTTTTTCTCAGAGTTTTATATCTGTCAAGGGAGGTGCTGCACTGCTGGACCTGCAAAGCTCTTTATTATTACTATACAGCAGTGGAAGCCTCCCAAATGGTGCTCTATTCCCTATACAGCCCTGTGGGCTGAAGAAAAAAAGGAAAGGAAATAGGTTGCCATTTGGGACAGATTTGTACTCTTTCAAGCCTCCACTGATGAATACATTCAGTAGACAAGTAACTGCCCAAACAATAGAATGAAGCAATTAACATCCTATCATTCTGTATAAAAATTCCTGGATAGGCCATTATTTTGCCTGGAATGGCTATGCCCCTATTCTATGTCGAGGTGCATTGAAGCTGTTCTGGATGGTGGAGGCCCAACGCCCTATTGAGATACTTCATTTTGAGGTTCCTTTATTTTGTTATTTAAGTGGGTAGGCTATTGTAAACTCAGCGAAAAAATAAAAGTCCCTTTTTCAGGACCCTGTCTTTCAAAGATTATTCGTAAAAATCCAAATATCTTCACAGATCTTCATTGTAAAGGGTTTTAACACTGTTTCCCATGCTTGTTCAACGAACCATAAACAATTAATGAACATGCATCTGTGGAACGGTCGTTAAGGCACTAACAGCTTACAGACGGTAGACAATTAAGGTCACAGTTATGAAAACTTAGTATACTAAAGAGGCCTTTCTACTGACTCTGAAAAACACCAAAAGAAACATGCCAAGGGTCCCTGCTCATCTGCGTGAACGTTCCTTAGGCATGCTGCAAGGAGGCAGGAGGACTGCAGATGTGGCCAGGGCAATAAATGTCAATGTCCATACTGTGAGACACCTAAGACAGCGCTACAGGGAGACAGGACGGACAGCTGACTGTCCTCACAGTGGCAGATCACGTGTTAAAACACCTGCACAGGATCGGTACATCTGAACATTCCCACCTGTGGGACAGGTACAGGATGGCAACAACAACTGCCTGAGTTACACCAGGAATGCACAATCCATCCATCAGTGCTCAGACTGTCCACAATAGGCTGAGAGAGGCTGGACTGAGGGCTTGTAGGCCTGTTGTAAGGTAGATCCTCACCAGACATCGCCGGCAACAACGTCGCCTATGAGCTCAAACCCATCGCCGCTGGACCAGGCAGGACAGGCAAAAAAGGGCTCTTCACTGACGAGTCGTGGTTTTATCTCACCTGGGGTGATGGTCGGATTCGCATTTATCATCGAAAGAATGAGTGTTACACCGACGCCTGTACTCTGGAGCGGGACCGATTTGGAGGTGGAGGGTCCGTCATGGTCTGGGGCGGTGTGTCACAGCATCATCGGTCTGAGCTGGTTGTCATTGCAGGCAATCTCAACGCTGTTCGTTACAGGGAAGACATCCTGCTCCCTCATGTGGTACCCTTCCTGCAGGCTCATCCTGACATGACCCTCCAGCAAGACAATGCCACCAGCCATGCTGCTTGTTCTGTGCTTGATTTACTGCAAGACAGGAATGTCAGTGTTCTGCCATGGCCAGCGAAGAGCCCGGATCTCAATCCCACTGAGCACGTCTGGAACCTGTTGGATCGGAGTGTGAGGGCTAGGGCCATTCCCCCCAGAATTTTAGGTATAGTAGTAGGTGCAAGGCACACCGGTTTGAGTGGGTCAAGAACTGCAACGCTGCTGGGTTTTTCACGCTCAGCAGTTTCCCATGTGTCCACCACCCAAAGGACATCCAGCCAATTTGACACAACTGTGGGAAGCATTGGAGTCAACATGGGCCAGCATCCCAGTGGAACGCTTTCGACACCTTGTAGAGTCTGCTAAGTGGCATATATATTATATGATGTTTCCCTGTGCAGTTAGTTTTGTTTATAAGAGAGAGGCTACCATCTGGCAATTTGCTTGACTTATTTATTTAGCTTCCGTAACATTTTTACTCATAACATAGGACTTGTTTCTTTGTTTTTTTTATCAAATAACTGCAATAAAACAAAATGTTTATTTGTGTTGAAATTTCTCTTTGTTTTCCTGGAAAAGAGGATTTAATAATGGAATAACTGTATTCTGACTCCTAAATTGAATCTGGGATCTCACAGAGGGCGATGCCTTTCTCTTGTTGTCACCTCAGATGTATTGAATTGGATTGAATTGCAGATGTATTATTTGTACTTAGGATTCCATTACACTGTGACTATTATTATTTTGACCCTGCTGGTCATCTATGAACGTTTGACCGTCTTGGCCATGTACTGTTGTAATCTCAACCTCTCTAGGTTCCTGCCTTTCTAAGGAGTTTTTCCTTGCCACCGTGCTTCGACATCTGCATTGCTTGGTATTTTATTAAATATGCAGCATTTACCGTGAATGCAGTCTCCGCTAACACAGGAACATTGCCTTTTAAGTTTCAATCACGCGATAATGCTGAACTTCTGCGATTACAGATTGAATAGAAATCTAAAAGTGTAATACACCAAGGCAGGTTTTTATTTCATACAGGATCTCTCAAAGTGCTTCCCTATGGCACACAAGTTACAAAGGGACAGTAAAAGTGCAACTTACATGCTCTGTATAAAAGTATGATCAAGTACTCGGGCTGGATGGTGAGTACAGTACTCAACTAGTTATTATATAATGTATCAGGGCTGGATGGTGAGTACAGCACTCAACTAGTTATTATATAATGTATCAGGGCTGGATGGTGAGTACAGCACTCAACTAGTTATTATATAATGTATCAGGGCTGGATGGTGAGCACAGGACTCAACTAGTTATTATATAATGTATCAGGGCTGGATGGTGAGTAGTCCAGAGGTGGGATCAAGTCATTGTTTTACAAGTCACAAGTCAGTCTCAAGTCTTAGCACTCAAGTCCCAAGTCAAGTCTCAAGTCAAGATCGACAAGTCCTAAGTCAAGTCCCAAGTCAAGATCGACAAGTCCCAAGTCAAGATCGACAAGTCGCAAGTCAAGTCTCAAGTCCAGTCTCAAGTCCTAAACTTTGAGTTTTGAGTCCTAAACAAGTCATAATGTGCGCTTCACCAAATGTAATACCATTTCATATTTTTAATAAGAGTAATAGTTATTATATTAAATTTACACAAATCATGAATGCTTAAAAAATATATATATATATTTATTACTTTCCAAATACTTTATATTTCCATGGAAATACATGATACATGAGAAAGACACACCAATGTGACAACAAAAGCTAAATATTGTAGTTCTGTCTGTCTCCCCCTCCCTCCCCCCTCCCCCCCTCCCTCCCTCCCTCCCTCCCTCCCTACCTACCTACCTACCTACCTACCTACCTACCTACCTACCTACCTACCTACCTACAGTGCCTTGCGAAAGTATTCGGCCCCCTTGATCTTTGCGACCTTTTGCCACATTTCAGGCTTCAAACATAAAGATATAAAACTGTATTTTTTTGTGAAGAATCAACAACAAGTGGGACACAATCATGAAGTGGAACGGCATTTATTGGATATTTCAAACCTTTTTAACAAATCAAAAACTGAAAAATTGGGCGTGCAAAATTATTCAGCCCCCTTAAGTTAATACTTTGTAGCGCCACCTTTTGCTGTGATTACAGCTGTAAGTCGCTTGGGGTATGTCTCTATCAGTTTTGCACATCGAGAGACTGACATTTTTTCCCATTCCTCCTTGCAAAACAGCTCGAGCTCAGTGAGGTTGGATGGAGAGCATTTGTGAACAGCAGTTTTCAGTTCTTTCCACAGATTCTCGATTGGATTCAGGTCTGGACTTTGACTTGGCATTTCTAACACCTGGATATGTTAATTTTTGAACCATTCCATTGTAGATTTTGCTTTATGTTTTGGATCATTGTCTTGTTGGAAGACAAATCTCCGTCCCAGTCTCAGGTCTTTTGCAGACTCCATCAGGTTTTCTTCCAGAATGGTCCTGTATTTGGCTCCATCCATCTTCCCATCAATTTTAACCATCTTCCCTGTCCCTGCTGAAGAAAAGCAGGCCCAAACCATGATGCTGCCACCACCATGTTTGACAGTGGGGATGGTGTGTTCAGGGTGATGAGCTGTGTTGCTTTTACGCCAAACATAACGTTTTGCATTGTTGCCAAAAAGTTCAATTTTGGTTTCATCTGACCAGAGCACCTTCTTCCACATGTTTGGTGTGTCTCCCAGGTGGCTTGTGGCAAACTTTAAACAACACTTTTATGGATATCTTTAAGAAATGGCTTTCTTCTTGCCACTCTTCCATAAAGGCCAGATTTGTGCAATATACGACTGATTGTTGTCCTATGGACAGAGTCTCCCACCTCAGCTGTAGATCTCTGCAGTTCATCCAGAGTGATCATGGGCCTCTTGGCTGCATCTCTGATCAGTCTTCTCCTTGTATGAGCTGAAAGTTTAGAGGGACGGCCAGGTCTTGGTAGATTTGCAGTGGTCTGATACTCCTTCCATTTCAATATTATCACTTGCACAGTGCTCCTTGGGATGTTTAAAGCTTGGGAAATCTTTTTGTATCCAAACCCAGCTTTAAACTTCTTCATAACAGTATCTCGGACCTGCCTGGTGTGTTCCTTGTTCTTCATGATGCTCTCTGCACTTTTAACGGACCTCTGAGACTATCACAGTGCAGGTGCATTTATACGGAGACTTGATTACACACAGGTGGATTGTATTTATCATCATTAGTCATTTAGGTCAACATTGGATCATTCAGAGATCCTCACTGAACTTCTGGAGAGAGTTTGCTGCACTGAAAGTAAAGGGGCTGACTAATTTTGCACGCCCAATCTTTCAGTTTTTGATTTGTAAAAAATTTTGAAATATCCAATAAATGTTGTTCCACTTCATGATTGTGTCCCACTTGTTGTTGATTCTTCACAAAAAAATACAGTTTTATATCTTTATGTTTGAAGCCTGAAATGTGGCAAAAGGTTGCAAAGTTCAAGGGGGCCGAATACTTTCGCAAGGCACTGTACCTAAAACAATGTTGCCATAATGTTACAATAATTTATTCAAATGTACATCAAAGCTACTGAACTTCAAGTAGGCCTACAATGTGAACACTGGCCTAAATATCTGAGAAAAAAATACAGATCCCATAGATAGGAGATAAAACCTGAACATGGAGACTGTGTGTGTGTGTGTGTAATGCATAAACAGTTTCATTTTTTAAAATCTTATCTCAGGGCCCTATGATGCATTGCATTTGCAAAAGACCAAATTCGATAAAAGTCTGTCAGTCATTTGTTTGACGCCACCATGGCTGCAGACACGCTCCACTGGAGGCACTGCCAAGACCCTGATGGCCACTCGGGACAGTGAAGGAAGATGCTTCCTGTTCATTGCCCAGAACAAGAGGGCATTCTGTCCTTCGCATATGTCAAGGTAGTGACTTAACTATAGTGCTGGAGAGGTCCCAACAGCTTTCTTCTGCCTCTTACAGTATGCTGCAAACAGCCCTTCTTCATGTACAAGACTAAGGTCCTCTCGCTCTTTCTCATCAACAAGAGGCACAGCTTGCTCAGTCCCTGCAGCATCTTGCAGAATCAGTTCTGGCAAAACATGTAAAAGCATAGCAGAAACAAAATGGCCGGTATTAGCGTATTGGTGATGTACTGGGTTAACCTGAACAAGTATTATTGTTGCAGTCAATTGGATTAAATTATGAGAAAAGGTCACATTAAACTCAATAATATTTCCCTTTCACTCTTTGTGCCACCTCCTCTCTGACCTCTTCCTTGACCTCCTCCCTGACCTCCTCCCTGACCTCCTCCCTGACCTCCTTGACTAGCACATGGTGCTTCACCCACAGAGAAAAAGCCGGATCCAAGCCAGCTGCTTTGAGGTAGACTGGATCTGAAAATGGGGCATTGATTCCATCTTATGTCCTGGCCATTTTCACATTGATGAAGATTCCAAGAAATATTCTGTTCAGGGATGCCTGGAGACTTCTGACCAGGCCGCTCAGGAAATAGACTTGAGGCTTCCGCTGCTCCAGGTGGTGATTCAGGGACAGGACAGAGGGAACAACAGAACTGATTGTGACTATCTTCTCCCCCTGTATCATATCTGTTGCTTCTCCAAATGGCTTCAGGATGTCCACCAACTCCTTCATCTTATTCCACTCCTGTACTGTGAACAACAGTGTCTTGTGCCCAGCCTTTTCTAGAACATGACAGAGCTTTAGATGGTCACATTGAACAACTGCCTTCACTTGTCTCAGTGTTTAGTTCCATCTTGTGTTGACAGCAGCAGGGATGCCTCTTTCCCCAAATTCTGCCTCTAACACCTCTTTGAATGTTTTGCTTGAATGCAGCAGTGATGCCTCTTTACCCAAATTCAGCCTCAAACATCTCTTTGAATGTTGTGTTGACTGCAGCAGGGATGCCTCTTTCCCCAAATTCAGCCTCTAACACCTCTTTGAATGTTTTGCTTGAATGCAGCAGTGATGCCTCTTTCCCCAAATTCAGCCTCTAACACCTCTTTGAATGTTTTGCTTGAATGCAGCGGTGAGCTGATTTTTGTTAACTTTGAAAGAGGAGTCTTCCCTTTTGTTTCTTTCAAGCCATCTCCCACCACCAGCTGGAGATTGTGGGCAAAACACTGAAAGCGCTGTAGGCTTGTTGTACACAATCGCCCAACCTTAACACCGTGCTTCTACTCCTGCATTGCTTGCTGTTTGGGGTTTTAGGCTGAGTTTCTGTACAGCACTTTGAGATATCAGCTGATGTACGAAGGGCTATATAAATACATTTGATTTGATTTGAACACACACTCACACACACACACTCTATCTCTGTGTGTGGTTACAGTAGGCTGACGTACGTCAATGGTTTAAGGAACAGCAATAACATCAGGCAGGATTTAGGCTACCAACTGCTTAGCCAGTTGTAGCTCAATCTTGGGTGCAATGATCACGTTCCCGCACTGACTGACTGTGTTGAGGCTCAGTGATTTATGGTTACGTTAGCCTACCTTCTACACTAGCAAAGTTATGAATGATATTGCTGTCGGCTATATTAGCCACGACTTACAGCTTCAAATGTCGAACAAAGTTGGAAATTGTTGCGCCTCCATCTGTAATTTTCTTCCCGCATGTTTTGCAAGTTGCAATCCATTTTTGTTGATTACAGCGTTGTTTTTATACCTGAACATTAATTGGCTGCTGTCAGATTCAAACTGTAATCTGTTAAATGAAGAGTTGATGCGCTGCACACTTTTTTTTTATAGCATAATTTTTTATATTTGGGCTCGGGGAGGGTTGGGGAGGCTCGGGGAGGGTTGGGGAGGCTCGGGGAGGGTTGGGGAGGCTCGGGGAGGGTTGGGGAGGCTCGGGGAGGGTTGGGGAGGCTCGGGGAGGGTTGGGGAGGCTCGGGGAGGGTTGGGGAGGCTCGGGGAGGGTCGGGGAGGGTTGGGGAGGGTTGGGGAGGGTTGGGGAGGCTCGGGGAGGGTTGGGGAGGCTCGGGGAGGGTTGGGGAGGCTCGGGGAGGGTTGGGGAGGCTCGGGGAGGGTTGGGGAGGCTCGGGGAGGGTTGGGGAGGCTCGGGGAGGGTCGGGGAGGGTTGGGGAGGCTCGGGGAGGGTTGGGGAGGCTCGGGGAGGGTTGGGGAGGCTCGGGGAGGGTTGGGGAGGCTCGGGGAGGGTTGGGGAGGCTCGGGGAGGGTTGGGGAGGCTCGGGGAGGGTTGGGGAGGCTCGGGGAGGGTCGGTGAGGGTTGGGGAGGCTCGGGGAGGGTTGGGGAGGCTCGGGGAGGCTCGGGGAGGGTTGGGGAGGCTCGGGGAGGGTTGGGGAGGGTTGGGGAGGCTCGGGGAGGCTCGGGGAGGGTTGGGGAGGGTATCAAGTCAGGTCGAGTCAAAAGGCTCAAGTCCAAGTTAAGTCACGAGTCATTGGTGTTACAGTAAAAGTTGAGTTGCAAGTCTTTTTTGATTTTGTCAAGTCGAGTCTCAAATCATCATATTTGTGACTGTCCAAGTCATGTGACTCGAGTCTGATTCGAGTCCAAGTCATGTGACTCGAGTCCACACCTCTGGTGAGTACAGCTCTCAACTAGTTATTATATGATGCTTTAGGCTGACACCCTATTCCCTATTCAGTGCACTAATTTTGACCAGGGCACTGGGAAGACCCTTATGAGCTCTGGTCAAGCGTAGTGCACTAAATAGGGAATAGGGTGCCATTTGGAGCGCAGCCTTAATATCCTGTACAGACATCAGACCTGCTATTTTATTGGCTGAACATAAGTTTCAGTAGACACAGCAACCAGATCTGTATTCTGGTGTATGAAAGAAATCAATCTCTTTAGAAACATATTTTAATGAGTTTGATGATCAATGAAATTCAAAAAGCTTCCAATTGATTGAACAGCCATGATGACAGGACAGCACAGAACACAGCATCTCCAGGAGAGGAGCTGATTAGCCGATAAACATGGGATGAAAGAAACCCACTCCGAACCCGATGCCAAGACTCACTTATTAATATAATGTATGTTGTGCTTAATTAGCATACGGAAGTATGTTTGATCCAGGGATGAATAGCATGATAAGAACAGCTAGAGATGTAAGAACTATGTGTCTTTAAGTCTGACATCTGTGTGTTGTTTATAATTGGCCAGCACCATTATTTTGGTTGGAGAATATTGTCATAGGATTTCTGCCAAAACCATCAAATGAAAACCATGATGTGTGTCCAAAACCAGAAGCTGCTGAAGCCTAGTTAATGTTTTCGTTTTTAACTGGGAAACTTTCCCTTTTACTTGAGTCATTTTCTTTCGAGGTATCTTTACTTTTACTCAAGTATTATATTTGTCCTGCCCCCCCTCTTGTCTATATAGGGGGATATCTTCATAATGTATTATGCCAAAACCAGGCGCTGCTATAGGTACAGTAGTTAGTAATGATACATAACAGGATATATGAACAGTCAGAGATGTAAGAACAATCTGCATCACCTTGCAGTTCCCATTAGCAACCACTCATTTCTACATTGGAAAATATCATTATATACAGTGCCTTGCAAAAGTATTCACCCCCCCCCCCCATTGGTGTTTTGCTATGAAGCCCATGAATAAGATCTGGTGCAACCAATTACCTTCAGAAGTCACATAATTCGTTAAATAAAGTCCACCTGTGTGCAATCTAAGTGTCACATGATTTCGGTATGTATACACCTGTTCTGAAACGCCCCACAGTCTGCAACAAAACTAAGCAAGGGGCACCACCAAGCAAGCGACACCATGAAGACCAAGGTGCTCTCCAAACAGGTCAGGGACAAAGTTGTGGTGAAGTTCAGATCAGGGTTTGGTTATAAAAAAAGATCCAAAACTTTGAACATCCCACTGAGCACCATTAAATCAATTAAATCAAAGAATATGGCACCACAACAAACCTGCCAAGAGAGGGCCGCCCACCAAAACTCACAGACCAGCAAAAGAAATAAGCAAACACGTTTAGTGATCGCCGAAAGGCATGTGGGAGACTCCCCAAACATGTGGAAGAAGGTACTCTGGTGAGATGAGACTAAAATGTTGCTTTTTGGTCATTAAGGAAAACGCTATGTCTGGGGCAAACCCAACACCTCTCATCACCCTGAGAACACCATCCCAAAGTGAAGCATGGTAGTGGCAGCATCATACTGTGGGGGTGTTTTTCATCAGCAGGAACTGGGAAACTGGTTCAAAATTGAAGGAATGATGGATGGTGTTAAATACAGGGAAATTCTTGAGGGAAACCTGTTTCAGTCTTCCAGAGATTTGAGACTGGGACGGAGGTTCAACTTCCAGCAGGACAACGACCCTAAGGGTACTGCTAAAGCAAAACTCGAGTGGTTTAAGGGGAAACATTTAAATGTCTTGGAATGGCCTAGTCAAAGCCCAGATCTCAATCCAATTGAGAATCTGTGGTATGACTTAAAGATTGCTGTACACCAGCGGAACCCATCCAACTTGAGGGAGCTGGAGCAGTTTTGCCTTGAAGAATGGGCAAAAAACCCAGAGGCTAGATGTGCCAAGCTTCTAGAGACATAGCCCAAGAGACTTGCAGCTGTAATTGCTGCAAAAGGTGCCTCTACAAAGTATTGACTTTGAGGGGTGAATAGTAATGCACGCTCTAGTTTTCTGTTTTTTTTGTCTTAAGTCTTGTCTGTATTACAATGAAAAATATTTTGCATCTTCAAAGTGGAAGGCATGTTGTGTAAGTCAAATGATACAAACCCCCCCAAAAATCTATTTTAATTCCAGGTTGCAAGGCAACAAAATATGAAAGATGACAAAGGGGTGAATACTTTGGCAAGCCACTGTATCATGCCAAAATCATCAGCTTCTGTAGCCTAGCTAGTGAGTCGAAGAATAGCCAGATATGAAGAACGGTAGGTATGGTATCTGTGTGTTGTCTTCATGGGCTGGTATCCTCTTAGTAGGTTGGCTCATGTTCAACTGGTGACTGTGTCAGCGTGCATTTGCCCGAACAGCCACAGGAGTCCCTAGAGCACGATAGGACAAGGACATCCAGGCTGGCCAGACCCTCCCGTAACCCGGACGCTGGGTCAATTGTGAGCCGCCTCATGGGTCTCCCGGTCACTGCCGGCTGCGACACAGCCCTGGATCTAACCCGGATCTGCAGTGACACCTCTAGTACTGTGAAGAAGTGCATTAGACCAGTGCCCCACTCGGGAGGCCGGTACAAGGGAATTTAACCGCAAAAGGACCATGTCTTTCTGTAATGGTGATGTATCGTAAAGTAGAACAGTCTCCTGTAATGGTGATGTAAAGTAGAACAGTCTCCTGTAATGGTGATGTAAAGTAGAACAGTCTCCTGTAATGGTGATGTATTGTAAAGTAGAACAGTCTCCTGTAATGGTGATGTAAAGTAGAACAGTCTCCTGTAATGGTGATGTAAAGTAGAACAGTCTCCTATAATGGTGATGTAAAGTAGAACCGTCTCCTGTAATGGTGATTTATTGTAAAGTAGAACAGTCTCCTGTAATGGTGATGTAAAGTAGAACAGGCTCCTGTAATGGTGATGTATTGTAAAGTAGAACAGTCTCCTGTAATGGTGATGTAAAGTAGAACAGGCTCCTGTAATGGTGATGTAAAGTAGAACAGGCTCCTGTAATGGTGATGTATTGTAAAGTAGAACAGTCTCTTGTAATGGTGATGTAAAGTAGAACAGTCTCCTGTAATGGTGATGTAAAGTAGAACAGTCTCCTGTAATGGTGATGTATTGTAAAGTAGAACAGTCTCCTGTAATGGTGATGTATTGTAAAGTAGAACAGTCTCCTGTAATGGTGATGTAAAGTAGAACAGTCTCCTGTAATGGTGATGTAAAGTAGAACAGTCTCCTGTAATGGTGATGTATTGTAAAGTAGAACAGTCTCCTGTAATGGTGATGTAAAGTAGAACAGGCTCCTGTAATGGTGATGTAAAGTAGAGCAGTCTCCTGTAATGGTGATGTATTGTAAAGTAGAACAGTCTCCTGTAATGGTGATGTAAAGTAGAGCAGTCTCCTGTAATGGTGATGTATTGTAAAGTAGAACAGTCTCCTGTAATGGTGATGTAAAGTAGAACAGTCTCCTGTAATGGTGATGTAAAGTAGAACAGGCTCCTGTAATGGTGATGTAAAGTAGAACAGTCTCCTGTAATGGTGATGTAAAGTAGAACAGTCTCCTGTAATGGTGATGTATTATAAAGTAGAACAGTCTCCTGTAATGGTGATGTATTGTAAAGTAGAACAGTCTCCTGTAATGGTAATGTATTGTAAAGTAGAACAGTCTCCTGTAATGGTGATGTAAAGTAGAACAGGCTCCTGTAATGGTGATGTATTGCAAAGTAGAACAGTCTCCTGTAATGGTGATGTAAAGTAGAACAGTCTCCTGTAATGGTGATGTAAAGTAGAACAGGCTCCTGTAATGGTGATGTATTGTAAAGTAGAACAGTCTCCTGTAATGGTGATGTAAAGTAGAGCAGTCTCCTGTAATGGTGATGTAAAGTAGAACAGTCTCCTGTAATGGTGATGTAAAGTAGAACAGTTTCCTGTAATGGTGATGTAAAGTATAACAGTCTCCTGTAATGGTGATGTAAAGTAGAACAGGCTCCTGTAATGGTGATGTATTGTAAAGTAGAACCGTCTCCTGTAATGGTGATTTATTGTAAAGTAGAACAGTCTCCTGTAATGGTGATGTAAAGTAGAACAGTCTCCTGTAATGGTGATGTAAAGTAGAGCAGGCTCCTGTAATGGTGATGTATTGTAAAGTAGAACAGTCTCCTGTAATGGTGATGTAAAGTAGAACAGGCTCCTGTAATGGTGATGTAAAGTAGAGCAGTCTCCTGTAATGGTGATGTATTGTAAAGTAGAACAGTCTCCTGTAATGGTGATGTAAAGTAGAGCAGTCTCCTGTAATGGTGATGTAAAGTAGAACAGGCTCCTGTAATGGTGATGTATTGTAAAGTAGAACAGTCTCCTGTAATGGTGATGTAAAGTAGAACAGGCTCCTGTAATGGTGATGTAAAGTAGAACAGGCTCCTGTAATGGTGATGTATTGTAAAGTAGAACAGTCTCCTGTAATGGTGATGTAAAGTAGAGCAGTCTCCTGTAATGGTGATGTATTGTAAAGTAGAACAGTCTCCTGTAATGGTGATGTATTGTAAAGTAGAACAGTCTCCTGTAATGGTATTGTAAAGTAGAACAGGCTCCTGTAATGGTATTGTAAAGTAGAACAGTCTCCTGTAATGGTGATGTATTGTAAAGTAGAACAGTCTCCTGTAATGGTGATGTAAAGTAGAACAGTCTCCTGTAATGGTGATGTATTGTAAAGTAGAACAGTCTCCTGTAATGGTGATGTAAAGTAGAACAGTCTCCTGTAATGGTGATGTAAAGTAGAACAGGCTCCTGTAATGGTGATGTAAAGTAGAACAGGCTCCTGTAATGATGATGTATTGTAAAGTAGAACAGTCTCCTGTAATGGTGATGTAAAGTAGAACAGTCTCCTGTAATGGTGATGTAAAGTAGAACAGTCTCCTGTAATGGTGATGTATTGTAAAGTAGAACAGTCTCCTGTAATGGTGATGTATTGTAAAGTAGAACAGTCTCCTGTAATGGTGATGTAAAGTAGAACAGTCTCCTGTAATGGTAATGTAAAGTAGAGCAGTCTCCTGTAATGGTGATGTATTGTAAAGTAGAACAGTCTCCTGTAATGGTGATGTATTGTAAAGTAGAACAGTCTCCTGTAATGGTGATGTAAAGTAGAACAGGCTCCTGTAATGGTGATGTAAAGTAGAACAGGCTCCTGTAATGGTGATGTATTGTAAAGTAGAACAGGCTCCTGTAATGGTGATGTAAAGTAGAACAGTCTCCTGTAATGGTGATGTAAAGTAGAACAGCCTCCTGTAATGGTGATGTAAAGTAGAACAGGCTCCTGTAATGGTGATGTAAAGTAGAACAGGCTCCTGTAATGGTGATGTATTGTAAAGTAGAACAGTCTCCTGTAATGGTGATGTAAAGTAGAACAGGCTCCTGTAATGGTGATGTAAAGTAGAACAGTCTCCTGTAATGGTGATGTAAAGTAGAACAGGCTCCTGTAATGGTGATTAGAGGACAAAGCTAGTGCATGGACGGAGCTGATATTAAGGTATGATGGATCTGAAACTGGATGGGTTGCGGACTATTTCTCTGTTTTGCCTCGTTGTAAAGGCTAGCATCACACCCACTCCACACACACACACACACACACACACACACACACACACACACACACACACACACACACACACACACACACACACACACACACACACACACACACACACACACACACACACACACACACACACACACATACACACACACAAGCATCTCTCTCTTTCTTTCTCTCTCTCTAGCAATAACAGTACTTTTTAAGTCTCTCTCTCTTAGTTTTTATGTTTATGTCTCTATGTTTATCTTGGTCTCTCTCTTTGTTTCTCTCTCTCTCTTGGTTTCTTTTGGTCTCTCTCTCTCGGTTTCTATTGGTCTCTCTCTCTCTCTCTTGGTTTCTCTTGGTCTCTCTCTTTGTTTCTCTCTCTCTCTCTTGGTTTCTCTTTGTCTCTTTCTCTCTTGGTTTCTCTCTCTCTCTTGGTTTCTCTTGGTTTCTTGTGGTCTCTCTCTCTCTCTGTTTATCTTGGTCTCTCACAATCTCGCTTTCTCTTGGTCTCTCTCTCTCTTGGTCTCTCTCTCTTGGTTTCTCTTAGTTTCTCTTGGTCTCTCTCCCTCTCTCTCTCTCTCTCTCTCTCGCTCTCTCTCTTGGTTTCTCGTGGTCTCTCTCTCACTTTGTTTCTCTTGGTCTCTCTCTCTCTCTCTCTTTTGGTTTCTCTTGGTCTCTCTCTCTCTCTTGGTTTGTCTTGTTCTCGATCTCTCTCTTGGTTTCTCTTGGTCTCTCTCTCTCTTGGTTCGTCTTGGTCTCGATCTCTCTCTTGGTCACTCTTGGTCTCTCTCTCTCTCTCTTGGTTTATCTTGGTCTCTCTCTCTCTCTCTGTCTCTCTCTCTCGGTTTCTCTTGGTCTCTCTCTTGGTTTCTCTTGGTCTCTCTCTCTTTTGGTTTCTCTTGGTCTCTCTCTCTCTCTCTCTCTCTCTCTTGGTTTCTATTGGTCTCTCTGTCTCCCTTGGTTTCTCTTGGTCACTCTCTCTCGGTTTCTCTTGGTCTCTCTCTCTCTCTCGGTCTCTCTCTCTCTCGTGGTTTCTCTTGGTCTCTCTTTTGGTTTCTCTTGGTCTCTCTTTTGGATTATCTTGGTTTCTCTTAGTCTCTGTCACTCTCTCTTGGTTTATCTTTGTCTTTCCTTTTGTTTCTCTTGGTCTCTCTCTCTTGGTTTCTCTTGGTCTCTATCTCGCTCTCTTGGTTTCTATTGGTCTCTCTCTTGGTTTTTCTTGGTCTCTCTCTCTCTTTGTCTCTCTCACACTTGGTTTCTCTTGGTCTCTCTGGGTCTCTCTCTCTTGGTTTCTCTCATGGTTTCTCTTGGTCTCTCTCTCTCGGTTTCTCTTGGTCTCTGTCTCTGTCGGTTTCTCTTGGCATCTCTCTCTCTTGGTCTCTCTCTCTTGGTTTATATTGGTCTCTCTCTCTCTCGGTTTCTATTGGTCTCTCTCTCTCTCTCTCTTGGTTTCTATTGGTCTCTCTCTCTTGGTTTCTCTTGGTCTCTCTCTCTCTCTCGGTTTCTATTGGTCTCTCTCTCTCTCTCTCTTGATTTCTATTGGTCTCTCTCTCTATCTCTCTTGGTTTCTCTTCATGTCTCTCTATAAATCTTTCTAACTTATATACATTCTAAATTCTACATCAGAACATACAGTGCCTTGCGAAAGTATTCGGCCCCCTTGAACTTTGCGACCTTTTGCCACATTTCAGGCTTCAAACATAAAGATATAAAACTGTAATTTTTTGTGAAGAACCAACAACAAGTGGGACACAATCATGAAGTGGAACAACATTTATTGGATATTTCAAACTTTTTCAACAAATCAAAAACGTAAAAATTGGGCGTGCAAAATTATTCAGCCCCCTTAAGTTAATACTTTGTAGCGCCACCTTTTGCTGCGATTACAGCTGTAAGTCGCTTGGGGTATGTCTCTATCAGTTTTGCACATCGAGAGACTGAAATTTTTTCCCATTCCTCCTTGCAAAATAGCTCGAGCTCAGTGAGGTTGGATGGAGAGCATTTTTGAACAGCAGTTTTCAGTTCTTTCCACAGATTCTCGATTGGATTCAAGTCTGGACTTTGACTTGGCCATTCTAACACCTGGATATGTTTATTTTTGAACCATTCCATTGTAGATTTTGCTTTATGTTTTGGATCATTGTCTTGTTGGAAGACAAATCTCCGTCCCAGTCTCAGGTCTTTTGCAGACTCCATCAGGTTTTCTTCCAGAATGGTCCTGTATTTGGCTCCATCCATATTCCCATCAATTTGAACCATCTTCCCTGTCCCTGCTGAAGAAAAGCAGGCCCAAACCATGATGCTGCCACCACCATGTTTGACAGTGGGGGTGGTGTGTTCAGCTGTGTTGCTTTTACGCCAAACATAACGTTTTGCATTGTTGCCAAAAAGTTCAATTTTGGTTTCATCTGACCAGAGCACCTTCTTCCACATGTTTGGTGTGTCTCCCAGGTGGCTTGTGGCAAACTTTAAACAGCACTTTTTATGGATATCTTTAAGAAATGGCTTTCTTCTTGCCACTCTTCCATAAAGGCCAGATTTGTGCAATATACGACTGATTGTTGTCCTATGGACAGAGTCTCCCACCTCAGCTGTAGATCTCTGCAGTTCATCCAGAGTGATCATGGGCCTCTTGGCTGCATCTCTGATCAGTCTTCTCCTTGTATGAGCTGAAAGTTTAGAGGGACGGCCAGGTCTTGGTAAATTTGCAGTGGTCTGATACTCCTTCTATTTCAGTATTATCGCTTGCACAGTGCTCCTTGGGATGTTTAAAGCTTGGGAAATCTTTTTGTATCCAAATCCGGCTTTAAACTTCTTCACAACAGTATCTCGGACCTGCCTGGTGTGTTCCTTGTTCTTCATGATGCTCTCTGCGCTTTTAACGGACCTCTGAGACTATCACAGTGCAGGTGCATTTATACAGAGACTTGATTACACACAGGTGGATTGTATTTATCATCATTAGTCATTTAGGTCAACATTCGATCATTCAGAGATCCTCACTGAACTTCTGGAGAGAGTTTGCTGCACTGAAAGTAAAAGGGCTGAATAATTTTGCACGCCCAATTGTTCAGTTTTTGATTTGTTAAAAAAGTTTGAAATATCCAATAAATGTTGTTCCACTTCATGATTGTGTCCCACTTGTTGCTGATTCTTCACAAAAAAATACAGTTTTATATCTTTATGTTTGAAGCCTGAAATGTGGCAAAAGGTCGCAAAGTTCAAGGGGGCCGAATACTTTTGCAAGGCACTGTAACCTACATTTGATGTTTCAAACTTTTTGAACCTTGGGAACTGGAAGTGCTACAGCTTCATTTTGATGCACATGGGACTGAGGATGAGGTTTACATAATGAAAGCACTGCTTTTTTAGTCCAGGCTAGGATGATGCTCAGGGGACATGGGCCTTGCCTCTTGGAGTACCCATGCCTGTATGGGAATGTCTGACCATATCCTTCTAGTAACAAGTCCTTTAAAAAATACAAAATAAACTGTGCTTGTTCATCAGAAAGATACAGTTGAATTCGGAAGTTTACATACACCTTAGCCAAATACATTTAAACTCAGTGTTTCACAATTCCTGACATTTAATCTTAGCAAAAAATCCCTGTCTTAGGTCAGTTAGGATCACCACTTTATTTTAAGAATGGGAAATGTCAGAATAATGGTACAGATGATTTATTTCAGCCTTAATATCTTTCATCACATTCCCAGTGGGTCAGAATGTTACATACACTCAATTAGCATTTGGTAACATTGCCTTTAAGTTGTTTCTTTTGGTCTCTCTCTCTCGGTTTCTATTGGTCTCTCTCTCTCTCTCTTGGTTTCACTTGGTCTCTCTCTTTGTTTCTCTCTCTCTCTCTTGGTTTCTCTTTGTCTCTTTCTCTCTTGGTTTCTCTCTCTCTCTCTTGGTTTCTCTTGGTTTCTTGTGGTCTCTCTCTCTCTCTGTTTATCTTGGTCTCTCACAATCTCGCTTTCTCTTGGTCTCTCTCTCTCTTGGTCTCTCTCTCTTGGTTTCTCTTGGTTTCTCTTGGTCTCTCTCTCTCTCTCTCTCTCTCTCTCTCTCTCTCTCTCTCTCTCTCTCTCTCTTGGTTTCTCGTGGTCTCTCTCTCACTTTGTTTCTCTTGGTCTCTCTCTCTCTCTCTTTTGGATTCTCTTGGTCTCTCTCTTTCTCTTTTGGATTATCTTGGTCTCTTTCTCTCTCTTGGTTTGTCTTGGTCGCTCTCTTGGTTTCTCTTGGTCTCTCTCTCTATGTTTATCTTGGTCTCTCTCTTTGTTTCTCTCTCTCTCTTGGTTTCTTTTGGCCTCTCTCTCTCGGTTTCTATTGGTCTCTCTCTCTCTTGGTTTCTCTTGGTCTCTCTCTCTCTCTTGGTTTGTCTTGTTCTCGATCTCTCTCTTGGTTTCTCTTGGTCTCTCTCTCTTGGTTTGTCTTGGTCTCGATCTCTCTCTTGGTCACTCTTGGTCTCTCTCTCTCTCTCTTGGTTTCTCTTGGTCTCTCTCTCTCTCTGTCTCTCTCTCTCTCGGTTTCTCTTGGTCTCTCTCTTGGTTTCTCTTGGTCTCTCTCTCTTTTGGTTTCTCTTGGTCTCTCTCTCGCTCTCTCTCTCTCTCTTGGTTTCTATTGGTCTCTCTGTCTCCCTTGGTTTCTCTTGGTCACTCTCTCTCGGTTTCTCTTGGTCTCTCTCTCTCTCTCGGTCTCTCTCTCTCGTGGTTTCTCTTGGTCTCTCTTTTGGTTTCTCTTGGTCTCTCTTTTGGATTATCTTGGTTTCTCTTAGTCTCTGTCACTCTCTCTTGGTTTCTCTTTGTCTTTCCTTTTGTTTCTCTTGGTCTCTCTCTCTTGGTTTCTCTTGGTCTCTATCTTGCTCTCTTGGTTTCTATTGGTCTCTCTCTTGGTTTTTCTTGGTCTCTCTCTCTTTGTCTCTCTCACACTTGGTTTCTCTTGGTCTCGCTGGGTCTCTCTCTCTTGGTTTCTCTCATGGATTCTCTTGGTCTCTCTCTCTCGGTTTCTCTTGGTCTCTGTCTCTGTCGGTTTCTCTTGGTATCTCTCTCTCTTGGTCTCTCTCTCTTGGTTTATATTGGTCTTTCTCTCTCTCGGTTTCTATTGGTCTCTCTCTCTCTCTCTTGGTTTCTATTGGGGTCTCTCTCTTGGTTTCTCTTGGTCTCTCTCTCTCTCTCGGTTTCTATTGGTCTCTCTCTCTCTCTCTTGATTTCTATTGGTCTCTCTCTCTATCTCTCTTGGTTTCTCTTCATGTCTCTCTATAAATCTTTCTAACTTATATACATTCTAAATTCTACATCAGAACATAACCTACATTTGATGTTTCAAACTTTTTGAACCTTGGGAACTTGAAGTGCTACAGCTTCATTTTGATGCACATGGGACTGAGGATGAGGTTTACATAATGAAAGCACTGCTTTTTTAGTCCAGGCTAGGATGATGCTCAGGGGACATGGGCCTTGCCTCTTGGAGTACCCATGCCTGTATGGGAATGTCTGACCATATCCTTCTAGTAACAAGTCCTTTAAAAAATACAAAATAAACTGTGCTTGTTCATCAGAAAGATACAGTTGAATTCGGAAGTTTACATACACCTTAGCCAAATACATTTAAACTCAGTGTTTCACAATTCCTGACATTTAATCTTAGCAAAAAATCCCTGTCTTAGGTCAGTTAGGATCACCACTTTATTTTAAGAATGGGAAATGTCAGAATAATGGTACAGATTATTTATTTCAGCCTTAATTTCTTTCATCACATTCCCAGTGGGTCAGAATGTTACATACACTCAATTAGCATTTGGTAACATTGCCTTTAAGTTGTTTAACTTGGGTCAAATGTTTCGGGCAGCCTTCCACAAGCTTCCATAATAAGTTGGGTGAATTTTGGCCCATTCCTCCTGACAGAGCTGGTGTAACTGAGTCAGGTTTGTAGGCCTCCTTGCTCGCACACGCTTTTCCAGTTCTGCCCACACATTTTCTATGGGATTGAGATCAGTGCTTTGTGATGGCCACTCCAATACCTTGACTTTTTTGTCCTTAAACCATTTTGCCACAACTTTTGAAGTGTGCTTGGGTTCATTGTCCATTTGGAAGACCCATTTGCGACCAAGCTTTAACTTCCTGACTGATGGCTTGAGATGTTGCTTCAATATATCCACATCATTTTCCTCCCTCATGATGCCCTCTATTTTGTGAATTGCACCAGTCCCTCCTGCAGCAAAACACCCCAACTATGATGCTGCCACCCCCATGCTTCACGGTTGGGATGGTGTTCTTCGACTTGCAAGCCTCCCCCTTTTTGTTGTTCTGGGATTGATTAGCACTTTTCTCACCAAAGTACGTTCATCTCTAGGAGACAGAACACATCTCCATCCCAAATGGAACCCTATTCCCCATCCCAAATGGAACCCTATTCCCCATCCCAAATGGAACACTATTCACCACCCCAAATGGAACCCTATTCCCCATCCCAAATGGAATCCTATTCACCATCCCAAATGGAACCCTAGTCCCCATCCCAAATGGAACACTATTCACTATCCCAAATGGAACCCTATTCACCATCCCAAATGGAACACTATTCACCATCCCAAATGGAACCCTAGTCCCCATCCCAAATGGAACACTATTCACCATCCCAAATGGAACACTATTCACCATCCCAAATGGAACACTATTCACCATCCCAAATGGAACCCTAGTCCCCATCCCAAATGGAACACTATTCATCATCCCAAATGGAACCCTATTCCCCATCCCAAATGGAACCCTATTCTTCAACCCAAATGGCACACTATTCACCATCTTTGACTATTTCTAGCCCACATTGAGATGAGGTGCCTGAAGTGATTTGAATCTATAACATTGTTTCGGCTCCTTCAGAGTTATTAAAAAATATAATTACTACTTTCATTACTACTGAGAGAGCCTCGTCTTGTACAGTAGACACACACACACACACACACAAAGTAGCTGAATATTGCCGCTAGAGAGATTTTACTTTTAAATGAGCAGCATCCTTTTGCTGGGTTTAAAATCTGGTTACCCTCGGATGACTGTTCCAGGCGAACTGTGTGTGTGTGTGTGTGTGTGTGTGTGTGTGTGTGTGTGTGTGTGTGTGTGTGTGTGTGTGTGTGTGTGTGTGTGTGTGTGTGTGTGTGTGTGTGTGTCATGTATTCAGCAGGTAGTCGAGTCTGACAGGATGGAATTGTAATGGCTGCAACAGGAGGAGTTGTCACTGCCGAGGTCATAATGAAGTCATGGGGAGGTCCTGAGGAGGTCATGAGGAGATCATGATGATGTCATGATGAAGTCCTGATGAGGTCCTGGTGAGGTCCTGATGAGGCCCTGAGGAGGTCATGAGGAATTATGATGATGTCATGATGAAGTCGTGATGAGGTCCTGATGAGGTCATGAGGAGATCATGATGAGGTCCTGATGAAGTCCTGATGAGGTCCTGATGAAGTCCTGAAGAGGTCATGATGAGTTCATGATGAAGTCATGATGAGATCCTGCAGAGACACTATACACTCTATGTGTCCCAAATGGTTCCCTATGAGCCCTGGTTAAACGTACTAGGGTGCCATTTGGGATGCAACCACACTGAATTGTGTTCTGACTAGGGTTGCAAAGCCACCTGTAAAGTTACCTGTAATCTTCAGTAATTTTGTTAATTGACAGAAAATCTATGGCAATCTATTGTCATTTATACTGGAATATTTGTCTTTATTTTTACTATTTTCTACATTGCAGAATAATAGTGAAGACATCAGAACTGTGAAATAACACATATGGAATCATGTAGTAACCAAAAAAGTGTTAAACAAATCCAACTGTATTTTGTTTTTTCGATTCTTCAAAGTAGCCAACCTGTGCCTCGATGACAGCTTTTTACACTCTTATCATTCTCTCAACCAGCTTCACCTGGAATGCTTTTCCAACAGTCTTGAAGGAGTTCCCACATATGCTGAGCACTTGTTGGCTGCTTTTCCTTCACTGGTTAAATGTGCCTTGAATTCGAAATACAATCACAGACAGTGTCACCAGCAAAGCAACCCCACACCATCACACCACCTCCTCCATGCTTCACGGTGGGAACCACACATGTGGAGATCAGCCGTTCACCAACTCTGCTTCTCACAAAGATACGGCGGTTGGATCCAAAAATCTCACATTTGGACTCATCAGACCAAAGGACAGATTTCCACTGGTCTAATGTCCGTTGCTCGTGTTTCTTGGTCCAAGCAAGTCTCTTCTTATTATTGGTGTCCTTTAGTAGTGGTTTCTTGAAGCAATTCACCATGAAGGCATGATTCAAGTTTCCTCTGAACAGTTGATGTTGAGATGTGTCTGTTACTTGAACTCTGTGAATATTTTTTCTGGGGCTGGTACCTCTAATGAACTTATCCTCTGCAGCAGAGGTAACTCTGGGTCTTCCTTTCCTGTGGCGGGCCTCATGAGAGACAGTTTCATCATAGCGCTTGATGGTTTTTGCTACTGCCCTTGAGTTCTTGACATTTTCCGGATTGACTAACCTTCATGTCTTAAAGTAATGATGGACTGTTGTTTCTCTTTGATTATTTGAGCTGTTATTGCCATAATATGAACTTGGTATTTTACCAAATAGGGCCATCTTCTGTATACCACCCCTACCTTGTCACAACACAACTGATTGGCTAAAAAAATTCTACAAATTAACATTTAACAAGACATACCTGTTATTGCCTAAAATGACATACCCAGATCTAACTGCCTGTAGCTCAGGACCTGAAATAAGGATGAGCATATTCTTGATACCATTTGAAAGGAAACACTTTGCAGTTTGTGGAGATTTATAACAGAGAATATAACACAATAGATCTGGTAAATAAAAAAAAAAAGATAAACAAGCGTTTTCTATTTTTGTTGCATCATCTTTGAAATGCAAAATAAAGGCCATAGATTGACATAGGAAGCTGGGTGTGATTTAGATGTTGTCCACGGGAGGGCAGCAGTATGTGTGCAAAGTGTCAGATTGATATGTTCAAGAATGAGAGACTTACATCATATTTTGTATCAAGTCTCCCATGTGTCCCTCACGAGTTTGACAAATGTGGCCGAAATAGTCAATTGATAAATTTCCAAGTACATAACTTTAGAGATAAACATGCTATGGTAATAAATGTTTTAAAAAATGCAGTTTACACACTACCATGATTATCATACATGATGGATCATTAGCTTCCCTCGATAAAAGGTACTAACCTTCACACATCTAGGTGGCCGGGTGTGGAACCAGAGACAGCAGAGGCGTCAAACTGGAGGAACCAATTCCTACATTTTAATGAGTAGGGGATGTGGTGTCTTTGAAGTTGACTCCCTGATCTGTTTCACCTGTCTTTGTGCTGGTCTCCACCCTCCTCCAGGTGTCTCCCATTTTCCCCATTATCACCTGTGTATTTATACCTGTGTTATCTGTTTGGCTGTTGCCAGTTTGTTATGTTCGTAAAACCTATTGTACCACCGTTTATTCCGCTGCTCCTGTTTTCAAGTACTTCGGGGTTTTGACCGTTCTGCCTGCCCTGAGTGTAAAGGCTTTCCTCCTCTTCGTCTGAAGAGGAGAGGCGAGAAGGATCGGAGGACCAATATGTGGCGTGGTAAGTGTCCATGATTCTTTTAATAAGAAATACTTAACATGAACACAACGGATACAAAAACAATAAACGTGAAACGAACGAAAACCAAAACAGTACTGTGTGTTGAAAAACACAGACACGGAAACAAACACCCACAAACAAACAGTGAAACCCAGGCTACCTAAGTATGATTCTCAATCATCAGAGACAAATAATGACACCTGCCTCTGATTGAGAACCATACTAGGCCGAAACAATGATGACAAGCTCAGTCCGATGATGCTGTGACACACCGCCCCAGACCATGACAGACCCTCCACCTCCAAATCAATCCCGCTCCAGAGTACAGGCATCGGTGTAACGCTCATTCCTTCGGCAATAAACACGAATCCGACCATTACCCCATTACCCCAGGTGAGACAAAACCGTGACCCGTCAGTGAAGAGCACTTTTTGCTAGTCCTGTCTGGTCCAGCAACGGTGGGATTGTAACCGGCGATGTTGCCGGTGATGTCTGGTGAGGACCTGCCTTACAACAGGCCTACAAGCCCTCAGTCCAGCCTCTCTCAGCCTATTGCAGACAGTCTGAGCACTGATGGAGGGATTGTGTATTCCTGGTGTAACTCGGGCAGTTGTTGTTGCCATCTTGTACCTGTTCCGCAGGTGTGATGTTCAGATGTACCGATCCTGTGCAGGTGTTTTAACACGTGGTCTGCCACTGTGAGGACAGTCAGCTGTCTGTCCTGTCTCCCTGTAGCGCTGTCTTAGGTGTCTCACAGTATGGACATTGACATTTATTGCCCTGGCCACATCTGCAGTCCTCATGCCTCCTTGCAGCATGCCTAAGGAACGTTCACGCAGATGAACAGGACCCTGGGCATCTTCCTTTTGGTGTTTTTCAGAGTCAGTAGAAAGGCCTCTTTAGTGTCCTAAGTTTTCATAACTGTGACCTTAATTGCCTACTGCCTGTAAGCTGTTAGTGTCTTAACGACTGTTCCACAGGTGCATGTTCATTAATTGTTTATGGTTCATTGAACAAGCATGGGAAACAGTGTTTAAACCCTTTACAATGAAGATCTGTGAAGTTATTTGGATTTTTAGGAATTATCTTTGAAAGACAGGGTCCTGAAAAATGGACGATTCTTTTTTTGTATGTATTATTGTGTATTGTTAGATACTACTGCACTGTTGGAGCAAGGAACACAAACACTTTGCTACACCTGCAATAACATCAGCCAATAATGGATATGCGAACAATACAATTTGATTTGATATTATTTCAAATTTCAAGCCTGCTGTTTTCAATACTGTACATGTTCTAAAATTCTGATTCTGAGTTTGATTTAAATGACATAGTCCACTCCAACTCTGCCCCTCAGTTCAGAGACAAACTTTCCTCTGCCCTCTCTGACACTCTCAGAGGAAAGAGAGAGTAAGAAAAGAGATGGAGAGAGAGAGAGTCAGGTAGATGGAGAGAGAGAGCTTTAGAGGAAGGTGGAAGAGGAGAGGAACAGAACAGTACAGAAGAGAACACAATAATTAGCCCCCTCAAATGTCCCCATCAGCACCACCGAGCTGGAGACCAGTTTTAAGACATGTCCTCTCTCTAACCCTCTATTGTATCTGGGCTACTGGCAGGAGAGGTAGAGCCTCTCTCTAACCCTACCTCCATTTGATATGGGCTACTGACAGGAGAGGTAGAGGCTCTCTCTAACCCTGTATTGTATCTGGGCTACTGGCAGGAGAAGTAGAGCCTCTCTCTAACCCTCTATTGTATCTGGGCTACTGGCAGGAGAGGTAGAGCCTCTCTCTAACCCTCTATTGTATCTGGGCTACTGGCAGGAGAGGTAGAGCCTCTCTCTAACCCTCTACTGTATCTGGGCAACTGGCAGGAGAGGTAGAGCCTCTCTCTAACCCTACCTCCATTTGATCTGGGCTACTGGCAGGAGAGGTAGAGCATCTCTCTAACCCTCTACTGTATCTGGGCTACTGGCAGGAGAGGTAGAGCCTCTCTCTAACCCTCCCTCTATTGTATCTGGGCTACTGGCAGGAGAGGTAGAGCCTCTCTCTAACCCTCTACTGTATCTGGGCTACTGGCAGGAGAGGTAGAGCCTCTCTATAAACCTCTACTGTATCTGGGCAACTGGCAGGAGAGGTAGAGCCTCTCTCTAACCCTACCTCCATTTGATCTGGGCTACTGGCAGGAGAGGTAGAGCCTCTCTCTAACCCTCTACTGTATCTGGGCTACTGGCAGGAGAGGTAGAGCCTCTCTCTAACCCTCCCTCTATTGTATCTGGGCTACTGGCAGGAGAGGTAGAGCCTCTCTCTAACCCTCTACTGTATCTGGGCTACTGGCAGGAGAGGTAGAGCCTCTCTCTAACCCTGTACTGTATCTGGGCTACTGGCAGGAGAGGTAGAGCCTCTCTCTAACCCTGTACTGTATCTGGGCTACTGGCAGGAGAGGTAGAGCCTCTCTCTAACCCTCCCTCTATTGTATCTGGGTTACTGGCAGGAGAGGTAGAGCCTCTCTATAAACCTCTATTTTATCTGGGCTACTGGCAGGAGAGGTAGAGCCACTCTATAACCCTCTATTGTATCTGGGCTACTGGCAGGAGAGGTAGAGCCTCTCTCTAACCCTACCTCCATTTGATATGGGCTACTGACAGGAGAGGTAGAGGCTCTCTCTAACCCTGTATTGTATCTGGGCTACTGGCAGGAGAAGTAGAGCCTCTCTCTAACCCTCTATTGTATCTGGGCTACTGGCAGCAGAGGTAGAGCCTCTCTCTAACCCTCTATTGTATCTGGGCTACTGGCAGGAGAGGTAGAGCCTCTCTCTAACCCTCTACTGTATCTGGGCAACTGGCAGGAGAGGTAGAGCCTCTCTCTAACACTCCCTCTATTGTATCTGGGCTACTGGCAGGAGAGGTAGAGCCTCTATATAACCCTCTACAGTATCTGGGCTACTGGCAGGAGAGGTAGAGCCTCTCTCTAACCCTCCCTCTATTGTATCTGGGCTACTGGCAGGAGAGGTAGAGCCTCTCTCTAACCCTCTACTGTATCTGGGCTACTGGCAGGAGAGGTAGAGCCTCTCTCTAACCCTCTACTGTATCTGGGCTACTGGCAGGAGAGGTAGAGCCTCTCTCTAACCCTGTACTGTATCTGGGCTACTGGCAGGAGAGGTAGAGCCTCTCTCTAACCCTGTACTGTATCTGGGCTACTGGCAGGAGAGGTAGAGCCTCTCTCTAACCCTCCCTCTATTGTATCTGGGTTACTGGCAGGAGAGGTAGAGCCTCTCTATAAACCTCTATTTTATCTGGTCTACTGGCAGGAGAGGTAGAGCCACTCTATAACCCTCTATTGTATCTGGGCTACTGGCAGGAGAGGTAGAGCCTCTCTCTAACCCTCCCTCTATTGTATCTGGGCTACTGGCAGGAGAGGTAGAGCCTCTCTATAACCCTCTACTGTATCTGGGCTACTGGCAGGAGAGGTAGAGGCTCTCTCTAACCCTCCCTCTGCTGTATCTGGGCTACTGGCAGGAGAGGTAGAGCCTCTCTCTAACACTCCCTCTATTGTATCTGGGCTACTGGCAGGAGAGGTAGAGCCTCTATATAACCCTCTACAGTATCTGGGCTACTGGCAGGAGAGGTAGAGCCTCTCTATAACCCTCTACTGTATCTGGGCTACTGGTAGGAGAGGTAGAGCCTCTCTCTAACCCTTTACTGTATCTGGGCTACTGGCAGGAGAGGTAGAGCCTCTCTCTAACCCTCTACTGTATCTGTGCAACTGGCAGGAGAGGTAGAGCCTCTCTCTAACCCTCCCTCTATTGTGTCTGGGTTACTGGCAGGAGAGGTAGAGCCTCTCTATAACCCTCCCTCTACTGTATCTGGGATACTGGCAGGAGAGGTAGAGCCTCTCTCTAACCCTGTACTGTATCTGGGCTACTGGCAGGAGAGGTAGAGCCTCTCTCTAACCCTCCGTCTATTGTATCTGGGCTACTGGCAGGAGAGGTAGAGCCTCTCTATAACCCTCCCTCTACTGTATCTGGGATACTGGCAGGAGAGGTAGAGTCTCTCTCTAACCCTCTACTGTATCTGGGCTACTGGCAGGAGAGGTAGAGCCTCTCTCTAACCCTCTACTGTATCTGGGCTACTGGCAGGAGAGGTAGAGCCTCTCTCTAACCCTCCCTCTACTGTATCTGGGCTAATGGCAGGAGAGGTAGAGCCTCTCTCTGTAATCCTGCTGTAACTGGATGGTACACGTGTTCCAATACGTGGCCTGTTATGACAACATGGATTGAAAGTAAAGCTGGTCCCTGGACGGTGTTGTAGTGCGTAGGGGACTTTGCTATCCCTCTAGCTGTACCTCAAGGTAGTTCCCTCTCTCCCTTCTCCCAGGGTTTCTATCCTCCACAGTTGGTTGAGAATCTCCCTCCTCCTCCCCCTTCTCCCTCTTGCCTCCCTCTCTTCCCCAGGGTTCCTGTCCTCCACAGTTGGCTAGGCCTGGCCAACCACTCCCCTGCATCTCGGTCCCCTTTACTCTCTCTAGCCTCCCTCCCCCACTCCTTTCCTCTGCCTCCCTCACCCCTCCCTCTCTCCCCTGTTTCTCCCTCAGGGTTTCTCCTCCCCCAGGGCTCCTGTCCTCCACAGTTGGCTAGGCCTGACCAACCACTCCCCTGCATCTCGGTCCCCTCTCTACTCTCTCAAGCCTCCATCCTGCCTCCCTCCCCCACTCCTTTCCTCTGCCTCCCTCACCCCTCCCTCTCTCCCCCTCAGGGTTTCTCCTCCCCCAGGGCTCCTGTCCTCCACAGTTGGTGAGGTTCTGTCCCCAGCGATCTAAAGACGCTTTAGGGGGAGCCAGTCGACTGAACATACAGTACTGTAGAATCTAAAATTACATCTGAGTAGCGAAGAACTGTAATCACAGATGCATGTCTCTCGCTCTCTCTCCCTTTCTCTCTCTCTCCCTCCCTGAAGTACATGTGATGCTGCTGTGTTCTCATTCTTTAAAAGGTTTTTTGTAATTATTTAATGATGCAATCACTGGTAAAAGTAAAATAAGCATGTGTACGTAGTATACAGAAGTAGAAATCCCTTTGTCGCTACCTAAATTCTGTGCCAGTTGGGCAATGGGGAGTGAGTTACATTAAGTCTCCTATTTAGAGAAATTTTAGCGATTCTGGACTGGTTCCAACTAGGGCAGAGTAGTGAGTAGTGAGTAGGGTTGTTGAGGTGACCGTATAACCGCCACACCGGCGGTCACGAGTCATGAAAGCAGTCAAATTCCACGTGACCGTTTAGTCACAGTAATTAGGCTTCTCCGAGCTCTGATGCTGCTGCTGGTCATTAGTATCCTACCAAACTTGCTACCTGCCTGCTACTCAGCACTCTATTGTCCCTCTAATCACTCTGACATCAATGCAAATGGAATGGAAAATCTAATCCAACACTTCATGAGAGCCCATGAGCTAGGCAACATTTCTATAGGCTATTCAAATCGTGAGAAAAAAGAGTGATGGCCTCTATTAAAAATAGGAGGATCCCATCTGCTTTCTATAGGCTAGGCCTACTATATTTATTTCTCAACTTTCGTAATATCGCATATTGCTTATCTTTAAAACAGGAGCATGGCCTACTTGGCTGGCATGAAAATGAATCACTGGAAAAGCGTCCTTCATCCACTATTTAAGTGCATAGATTATGTCTTTTCTCCCGCTACCCCTGCTTCAAGACAGATGCATGATAATAATCTGATCAAAACAAATTTCACACATATATTATTTAGTATATATAAAGACAAGATTAAATAAAGAATAGTCTGATGGATGACAATATTAGCCTATTAGTATTAGTAAATTATATATTATATATTATCACTTGTAAATTATATATTATAACTTGTGAATGATGCTCAACATAAGACAGCCTTCATGTAGCCTGGCCCATGTTTTGATGAGGTTTGTATCACCACTAAAATGGCCAAAAAACTTCCTCTAATTAAGCTCATTAATCCACTTTACAAAGGGTTTAGAGCAACATTAGAGCATAACTGGCATACATAAGCAGCGCATGAGTTTCAAGTCTGGGGAAGATAATTTCACCATATAAATGCACCTTTGTAATTAAAGCATTACATGTATGATCACATTTGTGGTCACTTTTGAGAATGGTGTTTTCCCGCTAATGGAACATTCCCGCTTAAAGCCTACTGCCGTGTGCGCATTGCTGCGCTTATAATGTGAAGAAACAGCCTAATAGTTTCTCAACATTTTATCAACATTTTAAACTAAACGTTCTGATCTGTTGTGTAAGCCACATTGTGTAAAAAAAAGTAATAATAATTGATGCTAGTGGTTGTACTAATTTGGATTCTATTGCATCCCACAACTGTCCTAGACTATGTTTGGAATATTTATTTATCGCACAGAATAGAATAGGTCGACTATTGTACTATTGGGGATAGTAGATTGTAGTGCTTTTGCTGTTCGTTAGGCCTGACTAAAAATAAATGTGTTCTTCTAGTATCTTCAATATGTACCTTGGAATTGGATGAGGACGCGCACAGTTGCGTCCCTGATGTGTCTGTCTTCACTTGTAGCCTGTGACGTGACGGAGAGGGCGCAGCGGGTGCATTACGGCCACAAAGGGTATGCTGCCGTGAAATTCGAGGCATTATCAAGTGCTTGTCAAATTGGGAATGAGAGACTGATGAAGTGTGTTCAGCCTGCACAAAAAACAAAAAACAAAGCAGAGCTCATGCCTTTTAAGCTACTTTTTTTTCAAATCCGCATTAGTCTCATCATGCAGCCTTAGAATGTATTACAAATCAAAACATATAGCCCAACGTTTCTAGAACAACTAAAGTTGAGAGTGCGTGCCGACACTGAGATGACACATCTGAAGACCCCCGGTCATGATGGCGGGATAACCACTCATTTTTTACATCATCAATACAGTGGAATCATATATGTTTTTGTTTTGATTTCATAAGGCATTCTAAGGTTTGTATCATTGACAACTAAAGTTGCCAAATAACTCTAAACATAGCATCTAACCTGTTTCAAAGTATCACTTTTTAAACTGAACACAGAATAACCGATCCATGTGCGCACTAACTCGGGGAAAATATCCTTTCAATTTTATTCAGCGAAGTTAAATTATATTCTTACTATAAAATCATATAATATATAACAATGGCACTTCTTCATATTATAATGTTTCATAGGAAAGACCTGCCTGAAGTGATTAATGGATTTATTGTGATGACTGTAGATGTAGATGTTTCAAAGACATGCATCAGCAGCTAGCATGTGTGCAACCCCATTATGTTAATCAATGGTCAATTACCTTGAGACCGACAATTATTTGCTTGACAATCACCGGCTGACGAAATTTCGTGACAGCCACAGCCCTTTGTGTACAGAGCGTCCTGTGAATGGCATAGCATCAATTGCTGTACCCTCAGTGAAAACTACACTCTCCCGCTTCACATGCAGCTCTCCACTCTCAGCTCAGATGCAGTATGTGGAAAACGGACACCTCATTTACATAGGGGAGCAACAAGTCACATTTTCTTGCCTATCCAGACAAAGGATCAATTTCCTCTGGGATGTGATCCTAGAAGCTTCCTCTCACAATACAGCATATGAAATGGGAGAGCCCAGCGATAGCAGAAAAGACAGTATCATCTCGCTGTGATGTTCTAGAATTGATTCAGACATCCCACATGAATTAAAAAGACACAATCATTTTGTGTGGAATTGCAACAAGAACACTTTCACAGAGGGTCTCTGCGTTGCTTCAGAGAACGCTGTGAAGAAAATTGGCCGTCTTCAGTTAAATGAAATTATGCCAATTTTATACTGACACTAAATATGATCGTATTTATTTTACAGTTATAAAGAAAGGTGAAATATAAGAAGTTTATAATCTGATTGTTACTATATTTAGAAAGCGTTTCGATCATTTCACTTATGATTTGTCGTATTTTCATATTTTTATAATCTTTATATTGTGTGCTTGTGTCCTCAAAAGTGACTACTTGTTGAATTGCCGTTGAATTGCGACTCTACTTTGTCTCTATATGTCTTTATCTTCCCTTATGCACTACACTTTTCCGTGTGCTAACATTTACTATACCACAGGCCAATATACTTTACCAGTCTGTCTATCCTGCCCTCTTTACACCATTTATAGGGACAATACAGTCTACCAGTCTGTCTATACACCATTTATAGGGACAATACAGTCTACCAGTCTGTCTATACACCATTTATAGGGACAATACAGTCTACCAGTCTGTCTATCCAAAATGTATAGTGACAATACAGTCTACCAGTCTGTCTATCCAAAATGTATAGTGACAATACCGTCTACCAGTCTGTCTATTCACCATTTATAGTGAAAATATAGTCTACCAGTCTGTCTATACACCATTTATAGTGGCAATACAGTCTATCAGTCTAACTGTCTATCCTGCCCTCTATCCACCATTCATAGTGACAATAGTGGTAGGTGGATTGTTTTCGCCCAGATCTGAAACAGGCTAACTAGCAATTATACCACAGACAAAAGCATTCAAATCTGCATGAATATGCAACATGAATCAACAGGAAGAAGTATTAATAGCTGAAAGGCAGCAGAGAGGCCAGGTGCATCATTGCGCATGAAAGAACAGTGAAGACATGAAACACAGCTCAGAAAGCTCCACTATTGTTCTTGTTTAGGGACAATATAATTAAACCTAGCTAGTCTACAGTAGCCTACAACACCACAGTACAATTAATAACAGTATTAATATTTTCAAGTGGGTACAAAATTCTATTCTTGGCTAAAGTGAAAATGTAATTTGAATAACGGAGCAAAAGCCATGTGATTTGGAATGTTTCATTAGGATCAGTAGTGGGTCTACTCTCTACAGTTGATAAGGATCAGTAGTGGGTCTACTCTCTACAGTTGATAAGGATCAGTAGTGGGTCTACTCTCTACAGTTGATAAGGATCAGTAGTGGGTCTACTCTCTACAGTTGATAAGGATCAGTAGTGGGTCTACTATCCACAGTTGATAAGGATCAGTAGTGGGTCTACTCTGGACAGTTTATAAGGATCAGTAGTGGGTCTACTCTGGACAGTTGATAAGGATCAGTAGTGGGTCTACTCTCTACAGTCTATAAGGATCAGTAGTGGGTCTACTCTCTACAGTTGATAAGGATCAGTGGTGGGTCTACTCTGGACAGTTTATAAGGATCAGTAGTGGGTCTACTCTGGATAGTTAATAAGGATCAGTAGTGGGTCTACTCTGGACAGTTGATAAAGATCAGTAATGGGTCTACTCTCTACAGTTTATAAGGATCAGTAGTGGGTCTACTCTGGACAGTTGATAAGGATCAGTAGTGGGTCTACTCTGGACAGTTTATAAGGATCAGTAGTGGGTCTACTCTCTACAGTTGATAAGGATCAGTAGTGGGTCTACTCTCTACAGTTGATAAGGATCAGTAGTGGGTCTACTATCCACAGTTGATAAGGATCAGTAGTGGGTCTACTCTGGACAGTTTATAAGGATCAGTAGTGGGTCTACTCTGGACAGTTGATAAGGATCAGTAGTGGGTCTACTCTCTACAGTTTATAAGGATCAGTTGTGGGTCTACTCTCTACAGTTGATAAGGATCAGTAGTGGGTCTACTCTCTACAGTGTATAAGGATCAGTGGTGGGTCTACTCTGGACAGTTTATAAGGATCAGTAGTGGGTCTACTCTGGATAGTTAATAAGGATCAGTAGTGGGTCTACTCTGGACAGTTGATAAAGATCAGTAATGGGTCTACTCTCTACAGTTTATAAGGATCAGTAGTGGGTCTACTCTGGACAGTTGATAAGGATCAGTAGTAGGTCTACTCTGGACAGTTTATAAGGATCAGTAGTGGGTCTACTCTGGACAGTTTATAAGGATCAGTAGTGGGTCTACTCTGGACAGTTTATAAGGATCAGTAGTGGGTCTACTCTGGACAGTTGATAAAGATCAGTAATGGGTCTACTCTGGACAGTTTATAAGGATCAGTAGTGGGTCTACTCTCTACAGTTGATAAGGATCAGTAGTGGGTCTACTCTCTACAGTTGATAAGGATCAGTAGTGGGTCTACTCTCTACAGTTGATAAGGATCAGTAGTGGGTCTACTATCCACAGTTGATAAGGATCAGTAGTGGGTCTACTCTGGACAGTTTATAAGGATCAGTAGTGGGTCTACTCTGGACAGTTGATAAGGATCAGTAGTGGGTCTACTCTGGACAGTTAATAAGGATCAGTATTGGGTCTACTCTGGACAGTATAAGGTCTACAAAGGCACAGTAGCAGGCCAGTCTGGCTGTATTTTTCTTCTTGAAACTTCTTACGGCTAGGGGTTCTGCTAGCGGCATCCCTCGACAACATTCCGCTGAAAAGGCAGTGAGCGAAATTCAAAAATATTTTTTTGAAATATGTAACTTTCACACATTAAGTGCAATACACCAAATGAAAGATTAACTTCTTGTTAATCTACCCATCGTGTCCGAGTTACAAAAACTCACACAGAAATTTTTCCAGCCAAAGAGAGGAGTCACAAAAAGCAGAAATATAGATCAAATGAATCACTAACCTTTGATGATCTTCATCAGATGACACTCATAGGACATAATTTTACACAATACATGTATGTTTTGTTCGATAAAGTTAATTTATATCCAGAAATCTCAGCTTACATTGGCGCGTTACGTTCAGTACTGTTTTGCTTCCAAAACATCCGGTGATTTTGCAGAGAGCCACATCAATTTACAGAAATACTCATAATAAACATTGATAAAAGATACAAGTGTTATTCACAGAATTAAAAGATAAACTTCTCCTTAATGCAACCGCTGTGTCAGATTTTTTTTAAACTTTACGGAAAAAGCACACCATGCAATAATCTGAGTACGGCGCTCAGACAACAAATCAAGCAATACAGATATCCACCATGTTGGAGTCAACAGAAGTCAGAAATAGCATTATAATTATTCACTTACCTTTGATGATCTTCATCAGAATGCACTCCCAGGAATCCAAGTTCCACAATTAACCAGTTGCATCTCTAGGGGCGCTATTTCATTTTTGGATAAAAAACGTTCCCGTTTTAAGCGCGATATTTTGTCACGAAAAGATGCTCGACTATGCATATTCGAAAAAAAGAAAACACTCTGAAGTTTCAGAATCTGCAAAGATTTTGTCTGTAAGTGCCCCAGAACTCATTCTACAGGCGAAACCAAGATGATACGTCAAACAGGAAATGAGCAGAATTTCTGAAGCTCTGTTTTCTAATGTCTCCTTATATGGCTGTGAATGCGACAGGAATAAGCTTAGACCTTCTGCCGTTTCCCCAAGATGTCGGCAGCATTGTGACGTATTTGTAGGCATATCATTGGAAGATTGACCATAAGAGACTACATTTTCCAAGTGTCCGCCTGGTGTCCTGCGTCGAAACTGGTGCGCAAAGCCATGTGCAAGTATTTTTCCATTTGATTGAGAGGAGAAACCATGCTTCCACGAACGATATATCATCGAAGAGGTATGTGAAAAACACCTTGAGGATTGATTCTAAACAACGTTTGCCATGTTTTCAGTCGATATTATGGAGTTAATTTGGAAAAAAGTTCGCGTTTTGAGGACTGAATTTTCGTTTTTTTTTGGTAGCCAAATGTGATGTACAAAATGGAGCTATTTCTAATACACAAAGAATATTTTTGGAAAAACTGAGCATCTGCTATCTAACTGAGAGTCTCCTCATTGAAAACATCTGAAGTTCTTCAAAGGTAAATTATTTTATTTGAAGGCTTTTATGTTTTTGTTGAAATGTTGCGTGCTGGATGCTAACGCTAATGCTAACGCTAAATGCTACGCTAGCTAGCTACTTTTACACAAATGATTGTTTTCCTATGGTTGAGAAGCATATTTTGAAAATCTGAGATGACAGTGTTGTTTACAAAAGGCTAAGCTTGAGAGATGGCATATTTATTTCATTTCATTTGCGATTTTCATGAATAGTTAACGTTGCGTTATGGTAATGAGCTTGAGTCTGTATTCACGATCCCGGATCCGGGATGGGGAGATCAGAAAGGTTAATGTTTGATTTGTTAGATAAAGTTGATCTTTATGTCCAAATACCTCCTTGTTGTTAACACGTTCAGCCCAGTAATCCAAATTCATGACGCACAAGCAAATGAAAAGTCAAAAAGTTCCGTTACAGTCTGTAGAAACATGTCAAACGAAGTATAGAATCAATCTTTAGGACGTTTTTAAGAATTCCTTTGTCTGTAGAATTGCAATGGAACTCGAGCTAACTCTCACATGAACGAGTTCATGGCACTCTACCAGACCACTGACTCAAAGAG